>NC_048894.1:133256752-133258067 GCF_011077185.1 Oxyura jamaicensis | reverse complement strand
AAAGAAAAGAAAAGAAAAGAAAAGAAAAGAAAAGAAAAGAAAAGAAAAGAAAAGAAAAGAAAAGAAAAGAAAAGAAAAGAAAAGAAAAGAAAAGAAAAGAAAAGAAAAGAAAAGAAAAGAAAAGGGAGTTATCAGTTACATATATTACATAAAATATTAAACTGAGCCATGGAGGCTGTATCCCTTAAGTATTCTAATTATTTATTACTGAAATTTAAGGAACTTCATGCCCTACAATTTTAGCACTGAAATTTAACATACTTCACAAAGTCCAAAGATTTGCAATACATCTTCCAAACCTTGATGTAATGCTTTTATTTTCAATTATACTTAAGCTTAAGAATGCTCATTTCAAACATCAAATACTTAAATGTTTATATAGAGTGAAAAAAGATAAGATCCTAGCCCTTTACAAAACAGACTAAGCCAAAAAATCCCTCTCTTCATCATATAACATATTTAGGAGCTGCTGTGGCTTGACACTAACACCTCCTGTGCCAAGGAGTGACCAGAATTATGCCAAGATAAAGGTGAATCTCCAGGCAGCACAGAAGTCAGATCATGACCCAAAAAGCTTTAGCATCTTGTCTCCAAATGGGGTTTTCAGAACTCTCCAATTAGGCTGCGCTGTACACAGCTGTGTGAAGCAACACTGTCACCCAGTGGCTTTACGCGGGACTTTTCTTCGATGATCGCAGGGTATGATAGCACTATCCAGATCTGATTGCCTCAAAACATGACAGTCTTCGACTGGATAACATTAACTGTACAGCTTATTAACAATATCTGGTAAAAATCAAAGTTCTGTAGCAGCAATAAAATTACATACAGTACATTTACATTACATTCAGTACATTTCAAATGTATTTGCTGGTCTGAAACTGAAGACTGAAGGTGGACTGCTAGATTAGCAAATACTGAACCATAAGTGCTCCCGGTGCTCAGGTACAGTCTGCCCTCAGCTAATTAATAAATAAAAAATGCAAGCACTAACAGGAAGAAAAACTAATACTGCACCCATTTTCTTAAATTCCACTCCTGTTGTGTTACTACCGTCTGCTAACACATTGCTATATGGTTGCTAATGAAGAAAAAATATTAAATGATGGTGAAATGATATTGAATTATTTTAGCATATATAAAATAAGTATGAGAAACCTAACAGTGTCCAGCTCTTAGGGAAAATATCTGAAAAAAAAAAAAATCTAATTTTTTTCATTCTCTCTTAAAATTGCTTCTAGCAGCTGTTTGAAGATAAACTTTCCTTCAAAGTAAGAAAAAAAAAAAAAAAAAAAAAAAAAAAAAAAAAAAAAAA
>NC_048894.1:133137490-133256652 GCF_011077185.1 Oxyura jamaicensis | reverse complement strand
AAAAAAAAAAAAAAAAAAAAAAAAAAAAAAAAAAAAAAAAGGTTTGTTCTATTTAAATTAGGGATAAAGGTCACAAACTGGCCTCAAAATTGAATCTTAGAATCTTATGAACTACATTTGACAACTCATAACCAAAATACATAAATATATGTACAGATCAATACAATGACATTAAACACAGAAATATTTTGTGGTAACCTTGACACAGCCTCATCTGTCTAAAAGAGATAATGTTTAAGGATGACGTTTAATGACTCAACACCAAAAATGCAAGTTGATAAAATACTTGTCATTAGCTTTTTATTATTTTGTTTATGTTAATACAGAGCGAATAAACCAGATTTTCTGATTTCCAGGTGCACAAACCAGCCTTCAGTTTTGGAAAATGATAGGCATAAGTTCAAGTGACCTCCTTTCACTGTGGACCTTCTAGGCTGGCTTGTGTTCTGCAAGCTGTGAGGAGAGGAACATTTATATCAGTTCCAATTCTAGCCCTGTCCTCCAGAGAACAAGCTTCTCTTGTCACTACAAACCTTATTCCATTGAAGATTAGTGGGTGCTGAGCATTTAAATCTCTTGAAGAACTACCCATCTGTGTCTGAGACCTAACATGTGAACTACTGCTCCAGGACATGTCCCACCCACACCTGTGGGATACTGAGGCATTGATGCTGCTGGGAAGACAAAATCCCCATTGTAGCTATGTTCAAAAAAATACAGCACGCCTACAAAGCCTACAAAGGACTTGTATACATCAAATTACTTTTTACCTGATTAAATGCTCTCATTTAGGTTCTCACTATCTACAGTATGTCTTACCAGAAAAGCATTTGGGAACAACTATTGTGAAACAAGCATTCCTGAGGAATTTTATCTCCAAATATCCTTAGAATCATAGAACAATTTAAGTCGGGAAGGACCTCAGAAAGCCATCTAATCCAAACAGTTCCTCAAAGAAGGAATAACTGCAAAGTCAGCTCAAGTTGCTCAGGACCTTGTTCAGGAGCATTTTGAAAACCTCCAAGGCTGGGGGACAAACTATTCCTGTGCTTAACTACCCACTGCATTTTGTTTTTCCCTGTGTGTCTCTTTTCAAACAGAATTTCCCTTGCTGCCACTTGTGACCGTTGCCACTTATCCTTCTTTTATACAACTCTGACAACAGCCTGGTTCTATTTTCTCTGTCGCCTTCTGGTACTTCTTCTTTAGAAAGGAGAGCCCCTTGTTTCAGTTTTACATTACTCCACTTTCAAGAAGAAAAAAAGAACAAAATAGTCTTATTACGAAAATGATCATACAATAAGCTATTCAAAATTGTAATTGTTTTTTATATAAATAGACAACATAAATTGATTTTAAGTTTCAAATATAAAATGTTTATTGGAGGAAAATGGAACAAACTTCACTTCAGTCCCTGGAATAGTAGCAATGTGTGACTCAGAAGAGCTACCCACAGTGCCACAGCTACTGTGAGTATGTTAAAAACAGGAAAACCTGATTTCAACAGATGAAATCCCTTATTTTGCATCCCATGGTAATATCTCAGCCATTTTTCTCTGTGTGAAAGCCTCTAAATACCTAATTTCTACCCACTCTTACTGCATACTGTGCTGCTACATGTTTTACACAGATGCATGATTCAGTGCAAGTGTTAGTTACAAAAACCTGAAGCTTTAGAGTGTCCGTAGATTTTATTTGTTGGGTTGATTTCAACCAAGTGAAAAGGATACTTAATCACTTAACTGAAGAAACAGTTCAATTATCAAGCATCATATTAAACCAGATCTGTAGCCTGCCATAATATGAATTACAATGGTAATATATTTTACTGTTTATGACAGAAAATATGGCCATTCAAAAAGGAAAGCCTATAAAGGGTAATAATTATAATTTAGTAATTAAATAGCTAGCATTTTACTGCCCTCAGAGACAGTAAGCCAGAGAAATTCCAAAGTGGCAACCAAATGAATTCCCTGAAGCTGAGAAGCAGCTAAAACAATTATTGAAAAAGTGTTCTAAAAATATTAACAAATACATATAATCCTTGGTTTCCTCATTGTAATTTCAAATATCTCAAAATGTACTTTATGAGACTAATATCTTGTAATCTGCATACTTTGCAAAAATGTTTCACAAAAAGAATGTACAGTCCATGCTAATTTTTTTTTTTTAAAAAAAAAAAAAGGTTAATTTTCAAGCGTGAGCCCCAGAAGACTTGAAAGCTTTCCCTTCCAAAACTTCTTTGTTAAATTCACTTTAAAAATATCAACAAATATATATATGAAAATCCAATGTGTTGTACACAATGTTATCCTATGTGTCTTAAGAAGGTAGAGAGAAGACAGAACCTGTGTTAAATAATACTCTGAATTGTAACAGCTTTCACAGATACCCAATATAAACTAGGCAGATATATATATATTCATAAGAACGTTATTTTTATAAAAATCTTTTCTACCAAAAAGGATAGTAACTTCAGAAAACGCAACAAACTGTTGTGCTGAAGTGTCTTTTTGTGCTTCAATAAAGTCTCAGCCTTGCTTGGAACTGAGTGATCTAGACCCACAAAATAATTAGGCTTGATATGAAGTATTTTAAACTACTCCATAAGGTCTCCATAACTTATTAAAAAAATTGCAAATGCTAATTGTTTAGAAATAAGTCAAACTAAGTCCCCCAGTGTACTTGCCAACTGCTCAGAAACCAGGAACGGTGCTGCTACCTCTCCAGCACTTTCTTCCCAAGTGTGAGGAACAAAACCAGCCCAGTCTGGGTGCAGTCACCCAGCACAGGGTGACTCAGCATGCCAGCTCCTTAATAAGCCATGACTTACCCAAAGATTACCACCAGACAACTCCATATAATTCACTCAAAGTTTCCACTACAGAGATGCATATTCCCCAATTCCAAATGCACTCAAATGCATTGCCCAGTTTTAATTTGCATTAAAATACAGAGTAATTGAGATGAGAACCCAACCAAATGCAGCTTCTTGACCATTTTATGCAACTGCACATCTTGTATACAACTGAATATAAGAGAAAGCAAGTCTACATATGGCAAGACTTACACGGCCTAGACTCTATCATTTGGACATTTTTGCTCCAATTGTTACTGGCCTATATTTGCAGCAGAAAAATCTGTTCTAGATAATCTTGAGCAATGCATTCTATCTTTGTACCTCTGCTCCACATCTGTATTAGTATATACTTCCGTTCTCCTATTATGTGAATGACAAAGACTGCATTTATGAAGAAAAGTCTGCTTCCTGAAGTATCCACTGTTGCTCACATTAGACATATTAAAACTAGGTATCTTTCTTTCCTGGAAATGACTGAATTATTCTACAATGAAAACAGTAAACTATTGTTTAAATCACTACAACTACATCTTGGCATTGCTGTGGTGTGTAGCATTGAAACCTGGTTGTGGGAGCAGGGAGAAAGGATAAGACCTTTAGTCATGGTCCACTAAAAACTAAAGGTAAATTCATAATCATCTGACTGAATTGTGCATATTTTAGTTAAATTGTGATTTTAAGATGTTTGAAATGTTCTTCTTGGGGCCAGAGAAACCCACCACAGATACTTATAAAGAGTTGCAGAACTTCAGTTGGTTTTCCAACCAATCAATGCCCCTGACACCCCCAACTCTTATGATGTTGTCATCTGTCCTTTGTCATGGTGAGGTAACACAGACAGCTGAGACCATTTCCAGACCCTGCTCTCTTCTAAAAACATTTAAAGAGTGGAATGGGATGGGATAAAATAGTTCAGTTGGAAAGGACCTTCAAAGATCATACATAGTCTAATTGTCTAACCTCTTTGGGACTAACAAAAAGTTAAAGCAAATTAATAAGGGCATTATTCACATGCCTCTTGAGCACTGGCAGGTGGGGTAGCCATCTCACTAGGAAGCCTGTTCCTGGTCCAGTGTTTGACCACCCTCACAGCAAAGAAATTTTTCCTAATGTTCAGTCTGAACCTGCCCTGGCACAAATCTGTGTTGTTCCCTCATGTTCTACCATCAGTTACCAGCGAGCAGAAACCGGTACCCCCCTCTCCAGCTAGCCTCCTCAGGAAGCTGCAGAGAGCAATGAGTCCACCATTCAGTCTTCTCTTCTCCATACTAAACAGCCCAAGTGTCCTCAGTATCTCCTCATAACATGTATTTCAAGATGTATTGCCAAAACAAAAAAAAAATATATCAATTGATTATATGCAGATTTTCCAAACACAGTTTAAAGTAATCAGGAAGACTGTGGTTTTCAGTGTACATGCATTAAAATTTTCAGATTAAACTCTTAAAAATCTTTATAATCATCTTTTCCTCTTCATTTTCTGTAATCCTACAAAACCTATGTCTCACTGAATTTAATAAATAAATAAATAAATAAATAAATAAATAAATAAATAAATAAATAAAATTGTCCAAGGGATTAAACTAATTCTCAGAGCAGCTATGGAAAGGTTTCTGCAGACCCCAGTGATTACTCAATTGACTGCAGAGTGTTTTGTTAAATAAAAAAATGCACTTAAGCATATGGCTGGATAGTTTGCTGATTCAGGTGCTAAGCAGTTGGTTTTTTTTAGTTCCTTATTCTCTTAAACAACACAAACCACCTTCTTTGGTCTTTTTCCCCTCATAGTTATGTTGTTATTTTGAAGTGTTGATATTGTTTAGCTCATGTTTTTGCTTTCTATTCCACTGGCTTGCAATTCATTTTCCTTTCATGCAAGATTTCCACTTTCTGATTCTCGAATTCTGTACAGACATTTCCCTTCCACCTGGTTAAAACCTGTCCCATGTGCTCAAATTTGCTGATAGGACAGGATTTTTCCTGATTATTTATTTATTTATTTATATCTCTCATAGGTCAGTTGTGCACTTTCCCAGATTGGAATTACTTCCCTCAAATGAGTCTTTCCTTGCCCTTCAGAAATTCACAATTTTGTAAGTTAGAAGTTAGGCAGAACAGTGACTCAAGGCACATTTACAGAATCACAGAATCACAAAATCATCTAGGTTGGAAGAGACCTCCAAGATCACTGAGTCCAACCTCTGACCTAACACCAACCAGTCCTCCACTAAACCATATCCCTAAGCTCTACATCTAAACGTCTTTTAAAGACCTCCAGAGATGGTGACTCAACCACTTCCCTAGGCACAGGGAATTTAGCACAGCTTTGTTGCTTCAACCTGTAATTACTTTGAGCCAATTTTGCCAAAGCTGGAATTGCAATAGGATTTCACTGGAAAGAGGGAAAGCTTTCTCCAGGATACAATTATCTAAAAAATAATCTTGTTTTAAAACATATTTTGGGAGAAATTCTGTAGAAAATTTGATATCTGTCATGAGAGAGAAACTCAGATTCAGAGAGTGACTTTCCACACTTCAGAGAAATTTGATGTGCTTACTCAAATATTTTGAATGAGAAAGGAGGCTAATTTCACCTCTGTGCAGTGACATCATTTTGTCATCATCAACTAAAATTTCAGTCTTTTTGGGCCAAAATATATATGCTCTTCTATTACTTTGCAGATGCCCTCTGGACATCAGTAAAGAGAAGGAGGAAATTTTACAGAGAAGTTGATGAAAAGGGAAAGTGGTGGCAAGTCCCGACGACCTTCATTTACACAGACTGTACAGAACTAAATTGAAGTAAACGGAACTAACATTGAAAGACCAGAGATTTGGGCAGCTATTAGAGCCACACCATGACTTTGTTTTTCAGCTCTTCTTTTAGCTCCTTTCCAGCCATCTTAGATCTCACTGTCTGATAAATGAGGGCCCTGTCTGCCAGTAACAACTTACTTTATTTGCATATGTAATTAATATCTACCATATAATTAATATCTGACAATATATTGCCTTATTTTCATGTGTGTTGATTCTAAAGTGTATTATTTAAAGAGCCAGCCACTTAAACCAATGTCAGTATAAGGTGAAACAGGAAGCACTGTGAAACCTGATGCTGGAATGAAGGTGTTTTTGAAAAGGAAAAATGAGATAAACAGCATCAATTACAATATCTAAATCTAACAACAAAACCTGTATCAGACATGAAATACTTTTTGTATCCAAATTATACAAATTTTTCCATATATATTTTTTCCTGAGGTTTTTAAATGGTAAGCCTGCATGTGTGCACGTATTCCTACATAAAGACAAAGTCTGTACAAATGCCCACACAGACAGCACTTGTGTAAACATCAGTGATGTTTTTCTTCTTGTCGCAAATGGATTTTGATTTATGCCCTGCCCAAAGGAGAATCTGCATATTTTCTCTTTAAACTATTGAAATAATTTATCTTTAAATCATGTATAATGTTACATCTTAGACTAGTCACATATGAAATTATTCTGACTCTGATTTTCTTGTATTTGGAAGCACAATATGACTGCGTATAAGACAACAATCTCTAAAGACCTTAAAGGGAAAACACCACTAAGATCACCCCCCTGACTCTGGTTTTGTCATTCTCATACATTTGGGCACCTCTCACAGCCTTCTTAACAACATCTTCACCATGATAAAAATATAAATTTAATATGCCATGCTTACAGTTCTTATAGCCATTCTGCCACAGAGTCAACAACAAATGGAGTGCTTTTAAATCACTCTCTTGCTCAAATGTTCAGATCCAGGAAGGTGTCAGAATATTTGGAGCTTTGCTGAGATAACCCAACCTGTACCTCTCACAGCCTGCACAACAGTATAAAAGTTCATCTCCTCTCAGCAATTTGCATCCTTCAATGTGAAAATATCATGCTATGAGCTAAAAGTCTCCAGAAGTGTTTGCATTCCAATGATCCTTTTTTCTAAACAGAAAGCTTAAAGAAGTACTTCAATTACGGAAGAATCTGCATGTTTATAGAACTTTTATTTACTCATTCTTAAGCCTTACAGTATCTATAATAGGAGTAGTAATTAGCAAAGTAATTTCAAAGCAACTTTGGACCAGCTGAAGAAGCTTAAAAAGCACATCCCTAAATTCAGGCACATTGAGAATCCCTCTGAAATTACTGACTAATTATGTACTTAAGTTTAGGATTATGTTTCCTGAATCAGCTCTATCTGTGTAACATCACGATGATTTCCAAAGGGTGGGAAATAACAAACAACTGTAATTTCAGAGGAGGGAGAAATAACATGAATAATCAGATTCTTAACATAAAAGAAAGAGTAATCTTGCTTCCACATGAAAAAGTCCATAGGAGTAAGAACAAAGAGTATAAATCTTTTTTTGTAAATATAAATTCATTCATGCTTTTCAGTGTTTTCCACTAGGCATAAGAGACTCTTTAAGTGTAAAGTTGTTCCAGAAAAACAAACAAAACAAAAAATTAAACAACAACAAAACACACACACAGAAAAAAAAAAAGGTTAAAAAACCTCAAACAACAACAACAAAAACTCCAAACATTTCAAACCTGATTCTTATTCCATATTTTTCATCATTTCTTCATTTTCTTTCATATCAATACATCTGTATAACAAATTTTAAAAGACAACTTATAAACTTATGGAAGGTAGGATTTACAATGGAAATGACAAAATATATTAGCAGGCAACACTTTATGCAAATTTAAAATTTGAACCCAAAGTCTGTAAACAAAAAAACATAAAACACAATATCACATTAAAAGGCATGGATTGCAAGAAGAAGCCAATCAAAAAGCAATCATATATCAATTGTTTACAGCTTACCCAATAAAACCCTGAATAATGTTTAAGCAATGTCATCTGTTTGATCTATCCATTGCTAGAGCTTAAACAGCCAAAACCACCACTATTACACAGTTACAAGGAATAATTATGTATATGGATAGATTACTACTTTGGAATTAATTTTCTCTCCATCTGGTGTGCATCTTATTTTGACCACAAATGAGGTACTACGCTAGGAAACTAATTAACAATTATTGTAAACAATACCAAAGAGAGCAATCTGATTGATCTACTGAGCACATTCTTTCCTTACTCTGCGGTGCAGCAGCAGCAAAGACCATGATGGGCAGGAGCACAGCAAAGTCCCTATAGACAGCAGGTGTACATTTTGGACTATTTTCATTTTCTTCTGATAGTAACAGAAAAAAAAAAAAAAAAAAAAAAAAAAAAGAAAGAAAGAAGGAAAGAAAGAAAGAAAAGTAAAACCCATTGATATTTTACATACTTTATAACGAAAATAGTAACATCAGTATTTTGAAATCTCTTTCCACTTTCTTAGTCTGTCAAGCAACCTGTAAATACTATTAGCTTTTTCAAAAGATTTGCAAGGCACAAAGGCTTCCAAGGGCACAGTTTAAACTAAAATTTCATCTTTAAGACAGATGTTTTCTTTTAAATATCCTTAGGACAGGGACCACTACTATCTTCTGGGTCACATGCAATATTAAGCTAGGAGCAGACAGCAATACTGCTTATATAAAAGACTGGAGCATTAGGAGACAATTAAGTTAAATAGGGTCGTGCTATGAAAAGACATGACAGAGTCTGATTTGTTATATTTTCAATTACTTCAGAAAATCAAGACACTGTAACAGGAGATAGTACTACAAGATATTAAGGAATTTGCTTCTTTAAAGTATCTAAATTAACAAGATACCAAGTAATGGCAGCCAGTGATTGTATTTCATGTCCAGGGGGTATGGATAGTCAGTGTTAGGTCATGGTGATCTGCAATTATGATTTCTTAAAGTGTGTTTATTATGCAGCTGCTGATGGCAACTCTATAACTCAGACTCATTTTTACAGTTAAAGCAGGAAATATATTAAAACCAAAACAAAATTTAAAAAATCTCTACATATTTGAAAACATTATTCCTGGAATATACAGCTGTCTGAGACCATAGAAGGAACTTAGCTTATTTTCAAATTAAGAAGCAGGAATGAATTTACCATTTGCACAGCAGCACTACAGGCCTAGTTAGCCTTGACTTCATGGGATAGATCTACACAGATAAACAGCTGAGGGCCTGAAAATGAAATTATGCCTTGGACCCTCAGTGCCCATACTGATTTATTTTTAGAGCATTCCCTTGATCTTTTGGATTGCTTCAAGTAACTGAGCAAAGTAAGGAAGAAGGTTCACTCCAAAAAACAGCCAAAAGGCAGCATGGATAAGGCTATATCGGTCCTGTCTTCTTTTGCATACCCAATGCTTCAGAACTACAGCCCAGAATTTTCTGCATCCCCTAGAAATCTTCATGGTGCAGTATATAACATGCTTACATACCTTCTCTTAAAAATAAATAAATAAATAAATAAATAAAATACCCTGGTGGGCTGGAAAAACAGCCCTCACTTTATTACAGAAACTTTCAAATGAGAAAAGCACACAAAGAATAAGGGCTGCTCCTTAGAGCCACAGGCACAGTATGGGGGAGCAAGAAGGTCACCAAATTCAGCAGCTACATGATGTGGAAAGGGACAGGATGCTGCAAAGACCTGGTGTCCAGCAGTGAAAGAAGTGGTTGGAGTAACACAAGGAGAGATCACACCAGCTCCTGACAGTGGCAGCAGAAGCAACATCCATCTGGATGGCTGTTTAAGCTGCCGTGAAACCAAATACTCATGTTGGATATGAGCAGGTCCACCTTCAAATGGCTCTTAAGTGATTTGGTTTTCCAAGGTGCTGAACTTCTTCAAACCTCTTTCCATCACCCATATTGGGGCCCAATTTATTCATACGTGATGTCTTAAAAATGCTTTATAAGTATACAAATCATTAAACAGGATGTATTATAAAGCCTTTTATTAAGAAGCTATATAGAACCAACCAAATATTAAGTCCTTCTATGAAAACTACTGTAAGTCCACACATCTAGCAACCTCCAACAGAGCTTAAAGTCCAAATACTTTAGCCACTTCCTTAAAATCTATTTACTTCCAAAGAAACATGTTTGTGCTGAATAGTACATGTTCTATGGATTTCCTGTTTCTCAGTATTGCACATCCGAATGCTTTCTACAGATTTACAATTCCATCTCAATTTCACAACCCACATCCACATGTAACCCAATTCTCTTTTCTATTGTACTATTCATCATATTACAGACAAATCATTTAACCTCTGTGACCTTATCTACCACAGCAAATCAGTGGCCTGTGTAACTAGCGCAAAGATGCACCTGTGTTCAACTGATAGCATAGAAAGAGCAACCACAGTTCATAACATCACATAAAAATTAGGTTTGTGTAAGAGAACATACTTTATGACTTGGTCATGAGCAAAAACTAAGAGGAACTGAAATAGGCTATCAGATCAGGCCTTTGTTTTGAAGTGATTTATCTTCCCCTGTATTTTCTGGCTTGCAGAACAGAAGTGCTAGTGCACTTCAGTGACGGTGTGTCCGTGACTGAAAAGCCAGCCGGGTCCTGTTGGAAATCTTGGACTAAGACATTACTCCAAATTGTTCCAGGATGTCAAGCAGCAGCAACAACACGAAAAATATAGATGGATTTTCTTTTCTTCCAAATTTTAAGTTTGCTTTACCATTCTTATTTCTTTTAAATGGAATTTCTCATCTGATTTCCACCATGGATTTCTTAAAAAACAGTGAACTGAGAAGCCCATCTTGCACAATGATGCTGCAGATAAAGTCCCAAAGAACAAATTGAAGAGAAAGATATTGTTGACTGATGAAATATAAGTATCTCATTTCACTCTACAGTACTTGAAAATATCCTGATAAGTATAAAAATCTTGTGTATTTGATCTAAAAAGTATTTATTACCCTCGAATGGAAAAAGGTAGAGGATTACACAATTTGATTTTTCTTTTATTACAAAGATCCCCAGTTCCTATCAGCTCTATGCTTGCTTCAGATCAGAAAAGAAAACAAGAAAGCAACCTAAAAAAAACTGCCCTAGCCCAAGCAGGATAAGAAACTTATTAAAGAAACAACAACAAGAACAAGGAAAAAAAGGGGGGGAGGGGGGAGTGGAATTGAAGTTCTCATTTGTTGCTTTGCTTCCACAAGTTACCAGAAGAATTTCAAGGCTGGAGGTATTTCTTAACCTATAATCTTAGCAATAGTGTTCTGCTAGTAAAATAAAACACTGTGTATTTACTGTTATTTACTGAAATATCTGTTTTATTTGAACATATTCTCAGCAGGACCAATCATAGCTAAAAAGAAGGAATTTCACATTGTCTTTTAGTACTTATATATATTACAATAATATATGTTAAGCTGGAAAAAATAATAATAATAAAAAGACTACTTGCCACTTTGTCTAGCTTAATTATCAAGCTTAGCTGCTTTTCACTGACTTCATCTGTCTAACCCAGTGAGGTAATTTTAGCTTGTATGTTATAAATCATCGTTAAGATTAACAACAATACATATTAAGATGATCTATGTTTTATTGCTGCTCAGCTGAACGTCAGCTAAAGTAATTATGGCTATGAAGCTATATTTATTTTTCCATAATGTGATCCTTTAAGTCACACACATTTGTAATGAGGAATATCCACTTCAATCTCTTTCAAGAGTTGTTTTTAACTGCATTACATCATTTAATATGGGGTTGAAAGTTCATTACCCAACACACAAATCGTTTACTCCCAGAATTCTGTAACTTTAAGAGGATCTAGGGAAAAGTTAGAATTATCAGCACTGCAGAAAGTAAATATATATAAAAGTGTGTCTTCAGGACTGAAAGGCTGCAGGAGATGTCAATGGAATTTAGGACATTCTACTTCTAAGTCCTTTTTTTCATTATGTACTCTGTGAGTAATAACTGGGAGTTACTACAAACTAGTTGGTATTAGCTCCATGGCCTGAATCCAGATACTCATGGATGAAGCCCAGATTTCTTAAAAAAATCATTGCATGGTGGGAATTCTTACTGGCAGTTGCAGCAGAAGCGTTAAGAACTGGCAATGCAGAGAAATTGTTATGTACTCTGAGGTGGAGAAGTGCTTTCAAAGAGGTATAAGTTATATTAAATGCGTGATAGTCTGAATAGTCAAAAAGGCATTCAATAGCACATAACAAAATTTGCCAGAAATGCTTCATGTTTGTTGGGACTGGAGCTTCAAGAAATAAATAGACTCAGGGCAAATTGCATTAGCTAAGTGAGATAGCTAATGCTGTGTGACAAAGTACATTACTGCTCTCCAGCCCAGTCTTACATAACATGCATTTAATGAGGTGCAAGAAATAGAAAATGCTTTAATGAGATATGCAGCTGGTGCTAAATTGGAGCGAGATGCAATAATAAAAAGATATTTGGAAATACAAATGAAAAATAACAAACTGAAATTCAAGAGGAAAACAATGTATGAATTGCTCACCATTTGCACAAATGTGGACAAAACACCTCTTTGCATGCAATGTGCCCAAAACAGCCATGTAATAAAGGGGAGAGCTCTGGGAGTTTCAGGAAATGACTGAGGTCAAACAGGTGAAGTTCTTAAGTAACAACTTCAACTGTTCCCAGCCCCAGCAGAAAGAGATGATGATCCAGCACTGTAATCCTGTATGATTCTCTGATAAGATGATCTGTCTGCAAAGACCTAAGCATGACTGATAGCTCATATAAGAAATGGATGGCTAAGGATGAGAATGGAATGAGTGTAAGACCTGTCTAAAGGAATATGCATCAGGCGATTTTGTCCTTCTGAACACAACACAGCATCACAAATAGGCTGAAGAGATGGAAATATCTCTCAAGTAGTTCTAGTCTGTAAGCTGGATCTATCAATCTAGGACAGAAAGTAAGTAGGAAAAAAAAAAAAAAAAAAAAACAAACAAACAAAAAAAAAACAATAGAACCCCACAGTCACTATGACCCAGGAGGCAGAGTCCAAAGAAGCTGTAAAACTCAGCAGAATTGTGGTCACTCTGACCAGCTAGGCCACAGAAATGTGGGAACCACAGTCAGAAACACATAGGACCAGTGCTTCTCTTCTGTCTCGATTTACAGAATGCTCATACCCTTTCCTCCCCTCCTTTTTTGTATACAGGAAGCTCAGAAAGTGGAAGAAAGAATAATCTGGTCTATCTGAAATTAGTGGTGCCTTGAGCTAGATGTTTATCCAGAGGACCTTCAGAGATCTCTTCAAAACTGAAACATTCTCTGATTCTGCCATACCATACACTGTAACAGAATGTAACTATGAAATTTGTGCTTCTTGTTTATTCATCTGTTTTGTACTGAATTTCAGAGAAGTGTGACTGAATGTTGACATTTTGCAAATGAGCTGTCGGGGGGTACTTGAGTAGCAAGCTCGGATTTATTGAAACATGGGTGTTACTGAGCTTACTGATAACCTTATTAAGAATTCTTTTTCACCCAATTTCAATAATCATATTCTAACCCCATCTCACCTTAACTTTTTGTTTCCTGCTATTTTTAAAACAGGTTATTATCCTTTAGAGATAAAAAGTAAATGAGAACTAATACGTATCACTAATCTTGGTTTACAATCATTCAAATATTTGGTTAAAGTATCATTGCAAGCAGTAACTTAATGAAAGTTGTGCTTAAATCTTGTGTTCTTGTGATGTGTTCTGCACTGATTCCAGAAAAGAGCTTATGTAACTACTGTTTTACTTTAGAACATAAACTGAAGAAAACAGAAGTACCCAGTTGGTAGGGTTTTTTTGTTTGTTTGTTTATATATATATATATATATATAGTCCATGGGAAGATGAGTGGCATGCAGAACTGTTTCATAATTTAAAATATAAGTGGAGTTACTCAGCATAGTTATGGGTTATCTACTCCCAGACTTTTATATTTCAAAAGTAAATGTTTGTTAGATGCATTGTATTCAAAATGAGAAATGAAGCTGCTCCCATAATCTTAAAGTCTCTTTCGCTAAGATTGAATGACAGTTTTATTCCTGACAATTAATAATTAATTTGTAGAGTGCTTTAATAAATAATTTGTCAACTTTCATGTTAAGAATTGGAAGCAAAAAGTGTTTCACTACTGAGACAGTATACTGCTCTGTCATTTGCACTGAAACAGTTATACATAAAATTTAAGTACATCTAATATAAGCCAAGTAGAAGATATTTTAATGTATTAATGTCAAGGATTTTGATCTTGATGGGTTGTTTCTGACAATTTCTAACTCTCCAGGAAACCGTCATTCAATTGACGACATTAATCTTGTACAGCAAATAAGGATTAGCTGTCTAATTAAAATATGTGAACTATTTATCAGAAGCACTAGGGGACTATGTGCTCCTAAATTATTGCAAAGGAACAGGAGCTTCAACTTCACATACTGCTTGGAGCATGTCTTTATTTCTTTCTGCTTTTACTTCATGAAACATCTGTCTCTTTCTTTATGGTTACATTTCCTAACTTGCTTTTTCATTTGTAAAACGGTTGATGTAAACTGAAGCAGCAAAATTGCTTAGTTATTGATATTAAATACTGCAAATATTTTCTGATGAAGTAAAGGGAGGTTTTTAGATTAAGGAAATCAAACCGTGAGATTATCCACTGCTTTAGAAAAAGACCATCATTATCATTCTGAAAGAACAGGTTTGTCTTCTTATGATTAGCAATGAGATAATTTAAATATTCCTTTTGTTATAAATAAAGTCATATAACTAAATCCAACTATTTGAATTATTTTGAAATGCAAAACATTTTAAGAAACTCCAGATTATCAACTTCATTGATGCAGTTCTCTTCTATTTCTTCTGGTGGTGTTCACTGTCATGATTAACAGGGATGTACCCACAAACAAAGCAGAACAGAGTAGACAGTTGAATGGAAGTTGGATTTTTTTCACCATTCCAAAGATGCATTTTGCTTCACTTAATGTACTGGTGTGAACTACAGTTTTATTTTCTGAAAATTATTGTTTTAAATGAAATCAAAGATCTTGCATTAGTCAATGCTTTGTAAGACACAGAATAAATTCTGAGATGGGCAAGTGGCTTTAGAGATATTTGTTGTTTCTTTTAAACCTGAATCATAGTAACTTTGGGAAATACTTTGTATTATATATTCCATCCTAGTTATGCCCTTCCTATTCAAGGTGATTCCAAGCCTTAATTCACTAAACCAACTTTTAGCCCACAAAATGTATTTTTTTTATGGACAAGAAATTATATATATATAAAATAAGCTTACAGATCTAACAGATATCCTGTTTGCTCTGTTCTTGGCCTGGTTACTTAGGTTTCATTGTAAAAGTAGTCAGCAGTTCTCGTCTCCTTTTACAGTGTACAGCATAGTGTTGTTGTTTCTTTTCCCATCACTAAAATGCATGTTTGATGACTGTCATTGAAGAGGTCTCTTAAAAGTGATCTGATCTGAAAAATGTTACACAGTGTTGCAGATGAAATTTGTAAAAACTAGCTCAAGACTGTTCTTATATCATGTAATGTCTGTAATAAGTCTGGGGAAGCCCAGTCTTTGAAGGCAATAGTTTGCCCGTCTGACAATATTTAATGTTACATGCATCACTGCAATATGTATTATACTTTGTGAGGAATCAGCAAGGATAAAAGACTTCTACTGAGGTCATTTCACCTGTTGTACAAATACGCTATCTTGTGTGTTCTTCCCAAAATAGGTAAATAAATTTTGTAGGAAAAGACACATATAAGGGAATAAAGGGGGGTTTTTAGTATTTACTAAAAATATATATATCTTTTAGTATTTACTAAGCAATAGTTTTCAAATTTAGCCTACTCTGTCTTATTATTACATTAAAGATCTAGAGCTAGCCAGGGAACTAGAAATCTGGAAAAAAAAATACTAAAGAAATAATTAAAAATAAAAATAATAAAAAAAAATGCTCCAGCAAATCTTTTCCCCCTTATTCTTTTCTGGTACAGTACACAGTCAAGCAGAAACTACACCTTTGATTCCCAAGGAGGTGGGAAGTTGCTTTTGGTTCTGCATTGCAGCCACTGGAAATGACCATGGAAAGATCCCAGAAAAATATGGCAATAAGCATCAGAGATGAAACTTTGTTCAGTTATTCTCTGTCAGGACAGATATGGTTACCACATACCACCTGGGGTGGAATGGGCTGCTGCAGCTCACCATGAATGCAGTCAGCCAGGCTGACCAAAAACGGACACAGCCACACAGCCAAATCAGGGTGGTCCCTAACTCCATCGTTGCTAGAAAAGCAAATTTTTTGTTTGTTTGTCTCTGTTTGTTTCTTTGTTTTAGGAGGGAAGGACGCTTAAGGAAATGAGAAGTTAAGCCACAAATTGGGTAAATAATTTAAGAGTGATGCCTATCTTCATGAGTTAATGCAGGAAGTGTCCAGAGAACAGTGATGAAAAAACAATTAGAAGAAATGACTAGAAATCATGACATGCAGGGAAACAAGTGCCTTTTAGTCAGAAAGAACTGAATGGTTTTCTGATATGTAGAGTGGGCAACTACAACCAGCCTTTTCCTGAGTACTGGAAAAAGAAAACTATTTGTGTATTTTTTGTGAGAAATGGTCTTTGGGAGCATGATCCTGCTTAGAAGGAGTAGACACAGGTCTGCTGAAGTCTATTCAGCTTTGTAGGAATTTGATTTTTGATTATTCCTTTTGAGTGTCAGTAATTTTACAGCATCCAGCATTTAAAAATTACATTGGGATCCTCTTTGGAAAACAAAAAAATTAAATAAAACAAATCAATCAAACAACAAAAAAACACTACCCTTATCTGAAAATTAAATTTTAGCATCTTTCCAGTAAGCAAAACAAAACAAACAAACAAAAAAAGCCTGACAAACCACATTAAGTCAAAGAAAGGTACATAGAGAGAAATAATAGCTGTAGATATTGTATGTATCTATATGTAGATTTCTCAGATGAATTGTAGAGCAGAAAAAAAAAATGTTTAGAAAATTGGAAACTTAAAAAGGAATCAAATCTTGATGTTTTAATTTATATTAACTAATAAGAGCTTTTAGCTTGATTAAAAATGCATTAAACTGTAGCTGACTATGCAATACTCTGGCAAAATCACATCCATATTTTAAAATTTCCTGCTTTATTAGATGGTCATCATGTGTTTCTGAGTAACAGTTGCAACTGTTGATTATTAGAACATAGAATGAAAGTGGTATAATTTGTCTTATGTTTTGTACAGAAGGCATGAAGTGAACAGGGAAACCTCTGTAAGGGAATGATGGTTTAGAATGTGCTTAGAATGTGCAGGGGGGTTGGTACTTGGTGGTCCTTCAGGTTCCTTCCAACTCAAACCATTCTATGATTCTGTTTCTTTCTGGAATCATGGAAAAATGAAGCAAATGGAAGAGCTTAACTGCTATAGAGAAAATCCAGTAAAACAACTGTGAATTGCTCAAAGGAGAAAAATGACATTGGAAAAAAATAGGTTTGAGCTTATTTAAATAATACATTTTCAATTTCTAGAATGCTCTCTGGGAAAATCTGTTTCTGTCTGAAAGGTACAGCCAGGTTTTGCTGACCTTTACATTTCTTGGCATGCCCTTTTTAATCACACTTTAATTTGTTATTTTATCTGCATTTTTCAAGTGTTTTTGTCTAGGAAGCTTTTGTCTTGAGCAATCAACTCAACATATTTTCACATCAAGTCTGTGGTAAGTGTAATTAGAAATATTCTCAAATATTGCATCAGGAACACAGAGAAGTCTGTGTCCTGGAAAGCGATTAGCAAGGAAGTGCTCAGATCTCTTGTCAGACATCAAAAACCTGATACTTTAAATTTCCATCATTGGCATGCTGAATCACAGAAATGGTTTCCTTTTACTGAGTGTGATGCAGTGCCTGAGAAGTCATGCATGAAAGCAACTTACCAGTGATCAACCTTGACTTCAGGGCCTGCAACCAAGAAATTTTTCTTAAAGGCTCTTCCAGTGGCTTTCACAGGCTCTTCCAGCTGTTTTTAAAGACTTCACATACCTTCTTTTCTATACTGGCTGGAGTGTTGAAGGCACCCTGGTGTTTCTGACAGACAAGCTGTGGACAGAGCAGTCGCCGGTCCCACAGCAGAGCACCAAGCATCAGGGCTGCCCTTCACAGAGCACAAGCCTCATCTCCCCACCTTCCCAGACTGCCATCCCCGCATCCAGCCAACACACCACTCCAGTCGCACAACCTAGTCCCAGTTTCTGTATAACGATGCTCTAGCATCTGCAATGGTCCACAGACGTCCAGCATCAGGGGAAAACTCAGTAGCTAAGATGTTTTTCCAAAGGAGCTATTGTGTGAAGAATTCACTTTCTTTTAATTAAAAAAAAAATAAAAATGCAGCCCTACTCTTACACGCAGCATCAAGGCTATTTCAGTGAAGATGTTAGGACCTAAAAGCTGTCTAAATAGAAAGAGACCCTTATCACAATTTTTGTTGTGTCCTTGCACTAGAGAGGGCAAGATCGCTTGTTATGTCGGGGAAAGCTATCATTCCTTTAGAAATAACAGAATCTGCAAAAACTGGGGACACTATCAGAGGCATGACATCCAGTTTCTTCTTTATTGAAACAAACAAGCAGAGCTTTTCTTTGCCACAACTAAACAAGAAAAACTAAAATTTAAAATTTTGGAATAACAGGTAGGTCATTTTCCTTGAGAACCTTTTTTTATTGCTTTTTCCTTATGAACCTTTCAATTATTGTCTTTACTGAAATAGCTTGGTTTCTCAAGTTGGATTTAAAATATCCTTTTATTACATTCTGCAACTTCTTGTCCGTATGTTGTTATTTTTCATTTTATAACGAAAATTATGAGCTAGAAAAAGCAGTAAATCCTGTAAACCTCTGCCTTTGTTTCTATACCCCTCTGAAGAAACACTTTTTAACATAACAGATCCTGTGGAGGAGCACACAATCTACCTTGTGCAGATCATGTTTTGTTTCTGGAACGCATGCTACTGGTTTAATTTGCCATCTTTGTACATGGCTAATTTTATAGCTAACCTAGCCTTCATATTTGTATTCATTGCCTGGATTGTTCATTTCACACAGGCATCCCCAGTTACCAACAGCCTTCTCTATTCTGCTTTTGGTGTTTTGTGCTCCAACTTTCTGCATAGAGGTAAGAGAAAAATGCTTCTCTGGTAGATGTGCCACCCTTTGTCTCTCACTGTTTCCAAATTCAGTGGAGCCTTAATAGGATTTAACAACAAACTGTTGACTTTCTCTGCCACTGAGGTCTCACTTGTATTTTGATTTTTATAGGATATGTACGTGTATGAGGAAGAACTATTAGTTTAAAACCTCCACAGCCTTAGCTCCATCAGAATGGTCTTCAAGCACCTTCCAGAATGCAAATACTAAAGTGAATTTTCAGGATTTAGTAAGCATTAAATATGTACACATGCCTGTGTGCATGTGTATGTACATGTATATATATATATTGCTCAAATGTTTTTTTTTTTTAAAAAAAAAAAAAAAAATTATTCTCCAAAAGAAAAAAAAAATATCTTTAAAACATAAAACAGCATCACTCACATCTGAAAGGCCCTTAAGTTTGTTTCTGAACAAACACAACATCTTCAGACTCTTCATAAATCTAATTTCTTCCGATGTCATGACAAAACATTTGCAGGATAGATAACGTTCAGGGAGTCTTTGTCGAAAATCTGTCTCCCTGGAAATATATTTTTATTTTTTTACTATCTAAGGTTATGCATTCCAATTTTTCTAATTTTTAAAGAGGATAAAGCTTTTCAGTCAACACCTTTATGTATTTAATTTGGAACATAGAGATTATGTCAGTTTATTTGCAATTTTACTGATTTGTGTGTCTGTATATGTGTGAACAGTTCATTTTATGATATACCTGTTTTTAACATATGGAGGCAGCTGATAAGGATTTTAATTCTGTTTGAAAGTACACATACCATATGCCTCTGGTGATTAATCATAACCCATCTGCTGCTTTTATTAGTTTCTCAAAACAAAGGAATTGGTAGGTTAGTGTTCTTCCTAGAGCCAAAGAAAGCAGAAAAAAAAAATGCTTTTTATATTGCAGGTCTTATTTTTATGTCTGCTCAGCTGCTTACATAGATTTAGTAATCAACACAGGCTGCTTGTCATTAATAAATACATCACAGGAGAGCAGCTGGGAGATAAAGGGCAGCTTGTGTCTGAGAACTAAAAACAAAAAAGTTGTACGTGCTACAGTTTCATGGCTTATGAAAGATGATGGCCCAAAGTGCTGCCTTTTAGACTAACCAGGTGATGCAGATGGATCCTGACACACGCTCTCACCACAGCCTTCAGGGCATCCCTCGGGCGTTCAGTATCATTCCTCTTGCACGAAGGCTGTCGCACCCCTGAAGATACCACACAGCTGATTGGGATGTCCTGGAACACACACCACAACATAACCCCCACATTGTGATCCCCCACACCATCTATGAAAGAGCTGCTGCCTATCTCTGCTTACTCAACCTTCACATCAGTGAATTCATGACCAGAGCTGGCCAAGGGGGAAGGTTGGAGAGCTGGGCAAAATCCATAGGGCCAATACCAACCCCACGAGGCAGTGCCCCTTCCCCCTCTGCTATACAGTTAGCTATAATTCTCACCTTTGCAATTCATAAAAACATTACACTCAAGCAAAACAAAGCAGCTGGAGGGCCACCATCCCACCCTGTCAGACCTGTGCCATCACACTGCTGCCAGCACCTCTTACTCCTGGAGGCAGAGTAGGACTAGAGGTGACGTGCTGTGCATATACCTGAAATTTCAGCCTTACGGTTTTTTAATGTGGCCTGTCACAACTCCTGTTAAACCTTTGTGAAAAAGGGAAGGTAAGGACCGAGCATGGACAGGTGGCAAGATCCATCTCCAGTGAAATTTTTGCCCCAAAGCAAGCTGTTATGAAACAAATTCCCCTCTTCCCGGTGTTTTAGCTCTGGAATAATATTTTAATATATGCAAACACAACAGATTATGAAAGTTGTACATGTATGCATAAGGAACATAAATGCTTTATTGCATTTCTTATTTACTAAAAAACAAAAAACAAAAAACAAAACAAAACAAAACAAAAAAACACCTTGAAAGTAATGAAAGATTTTTAAAAAATTGTGGCACAAGGTGAGCGTTCCTGCTCTCCCTCCTGCCCCCACCCGCCCCACTTCCCAGGGCTTTCCCACACTCCCAGAGGCAAAGTAAAGCCAACACACTGGATAGCTTTTGCTTTCAGGAAGAGTTACTTAGTAGGAAAATACTGTATTAATTTGCATCAACAGAAATACCTAATCTCTGAATTTAGCTTTTGTGTATGTACGTAATACATTATTCACAAGTAATATAAAATTTATCCAAATTATTATGACCTTTTGTTGTTCTTTAAAAATGAAATTTAGAAAATCTCATGCTAAAAACCAAGGTTCAGGATGTTAAACCTTTTGTTGCTGGAAAGTATTCACAAAGACTATGGTTTCTGTTAAGTAATAGTTGTCTGTGGTATCACAGCAGATGTGAAATTGGTTTAACATTCGAATGGAAATCCATATAAGGCAATTGCAATGCTGTAAAAATAATCTTTCAGAGAGATCCCAAAGCCTACCAGGAGCCATATTCATGCAACAGAGCCAGACTAATCCGTTTTCTCTCATATCTACTTGCTGCTCTCAACATTAATTCCAGTGACCAGATATGAAAGATTAGTACACTTATGTGAGAAAATCATTCTATACAGACTAAGCCTGAAAGTTTTTTCCTTCCAAGTATTGACATAATAAAACATCACCCACAATCGCACTAACTCCTTATAAAGCAAACAAAAATGCAAATAAAAGGTCCCCAAACACCACAAATATAAGCAGTTTTAGGGAGAAAAAAAGGCGATAAGAGAAAGCTAAAACATCTAGAATTCCAGCAAGAGATAATTAAGAACATACACCTAATCCATGTCAATAGCACTGTAAATGAAAACAGATCCATTGCGAACAGGATTCTTCAGAAAGGATCTTTATGGAGTTCTTCCTTCAGAGGACACAATACGCAAGGCAAATTTTTTGCCTGTTTATTTTAAAAGATATTATATCTGTTTTATTGGAACTCGTATAAAGAACTTGAAAAAACCTCATTCTAACTAGTTTGTCATAATAAATCAAAGATAATACAGAGAAAATCTGTTTGGCCTTCAGTTGAATACATGGCGTTCACTTGCCAAGTAACTAAATGAAGCGAGGCACGTTGACCTGGATGTCTCTATAAAACTATAATATTTATATCAAATACACATACTCAATTCTGGTTATTGTTCTGATCATGCCTTCATCTGCTGACCTCCTAAAGCCTTTCCTTGCATACCAGTAGCAGGCTGCTGTGGTTGAGATCAACAGGGTCTTATAAAGTCTGACTGGTTTTCATCAGGAAAGGATGGGTCTCTGCTACTTCGTCTTACTAAGAGAAAATAAATGTCAGACACTGTACACACAGTCTCCTATTTAGCTATTAGATCAGTGGAATGCATTCTTTACATGTACCAGTTTACAATATATTTCTAGCTGCTTGTGCTTTTTGTTATTAATCTAACTTTATTTAAGATTCCCTTCATTCAATTAATTGAAAATTTTGCACATGCTTATGTGTCTCTCCCCATCATTCAGATCAACGCATGCCTTATTTTGATACGAACTCCCCTCTCAGATTAACACAAATAGAGCAATATGTACTGTAGTCATTTCTTTTCTCTTTCTGTATAGGAAACTTGGACCAAAGATGGACCTCTAAAAACCAGTTATTTAGCCCGTGAGTATAGTGAGACCTCCAAAGAGCCACAGTAACACCGCATTTTAAACATTAAAAGTCTGGCTACGTGTTACACGTATGACAGAAATAAAGACTGAGAACCACTCATCTGTCGTGGATGCTTCTGGACAACAACAATCTATTCAGACTTAATAGGGTGATTTTTTTTTTTTTTAGAAATAACTGGAGTCCTCATTTCCCACTCTGTCCCAGCAGTGAGTGGGCTGGGGTTGGACAAAAGGCTGGGAGGGACGCAGCCAGGACAGGTGACCCAGACTGACCTGAGGAGTATTCCTACCAGGTAATATCACACTCGGTGACAAAACCTGAGGTAAAGGAAGAAGGGTGGGTTTTGTTTCGAAAGGACTTGGAGAATGGCTGAGCATCAGTATGCTTGTGACAGGTAGCTAGAGATAGCCTTTGCATTGCATGGTTTTTCCTCCTCCTGTATTTCAACCTACAAGTTTTCTTACTTTTGTTATTTCTATTCTTTTCCCTGCCCTGAGGAGAGGGGGAAGAAACTTAGGGTCAACCCACCGCAGTCCTCCACTGCATCTACTAAGACAGCAACTTCATGATGTTCACTGGGCTGCGTAGCATAGCCTCCTGCTCTCAGCCAAGAACTCTCCAAAACAGGCTAAGGAGACATCTGGATCGAGTCCCCACCCTCCCCACCACATTGACGAATTTATTAAATCCAATACATTGAGCTTCAATCTCCAACTTGGCTGCCAGTGGAAACTTACTCGAGTACCACTCCAGAGATCCAAGATTTCATGGCTAACAACTGTGATAATTGCTTCCAACAAGTTCTTCACTTTAAGAATATAATGATTCAGAAACTGCGTCCACAAAATGACACTATTATGCAGTTAATTAAAATTAAAAAGTGACCACAACAAGATTTGCCACAAATAAACCAATTTATTACTTTTTGGCAAGTTCCATACAGCATGAGCAAGGATCTTTCGCTCACTATATTAAAACATTCTTTTGCTTTATACAGATTGTAAACATCAGTAGCAGCACAAACTGTTGGTACAGGCATTCCAGGACTCTGGAATCTTTCTCTTCAGGTAAAGAAATCATCTTTCTCTTTCGGGTAAAGAAACAAGAATGAAAATCCAATAAACCAAACTTCTTTAACAAGTTATCTATGAAAAGCAGCATATGCATTTTGTATCAATTTCGAGCAACACCAAGAAGGGTATTTCAAACTATTATTTTTAGTGAAGTTCAGTGGTATTATAAATAGACACACCGTTTACATACTAATGTAATCATTTTTTTTGTTTGAAATTAAAATCATGGTGTCATATAATCAAGGTAGTAAAAAACAAATTCTGCAGTAAAATAGCTGTTATAAATACAGCCATATTTGCTATACTGTATCAGATAAATAAGGACATAAACTCTTGATCTGGTTAATACTTGGTTTATCCCAACAGGCACCAGTCTAAAGAACTTACAACAGACAAGTTCTCATTGTTGAACCAGCTCCTGTCTACCCACCACATTTCTGCTATAATTATTTTTTATTTTTCTCTCTCAAAGTGCTTTAAATCAGACATAAGCTGATCCATAAAGTGAACATTTATCTCTTTGAGTAAGAGCAGATTTATTGTTTCAGATTTCTAAGTTCCAAGAAGGTCAATCTGCTGGCTAGGTTCACTGAAGGACTGCAAAATGTGCACTGTTAGCTCAAGCTTCAATTCAGAACATACTTAAATTTGGTAAGAACTGCTTTTCTCCACACCAGCATATCAGCATTAAAATAACACAGACAATTATGATGTTATTGGCAAAGGCTTTTAAAAAAATCCATTGTTAAAAACAACTGATTGTGTTACAGTAATGCTGCTAATTTTGAAGTCATAATTATAGCAACCTCAATTCAAAAATCCTCATTTCCAATGTAAAAAGACAAGCCATAGTTAAAAAACAAAACAAAACAGAAAAACACATCCTTCAAGTCTTCTCTGTGCATAATAAGGAGAAATGAAAATAAAATTTATTCTTTTGCAGATCACCTTTAAAGTTACTGGCATAGAACAAAGTGGTTATTTTTATACCTGTATGCAACTGGCTGTTTTAAGCTTTATAAAATACTGCTCTTTAGGTGACACTTAGATCAGCAGATCCATAAATGATGAGTTCAGATAAATTTCACTACCTGAACTGAAGAAATTGAGGAGCTTTCTGTTTTTAAGATTTCTGTATTATCAAAATGCACAGATGAAGATTAAGGATGAACTCGCATCAATGCTATGATGTACATAAACAGCAATCCTCTTCCAAACAGATTTAGTAGTTGGAAGAACATCAAGTGTTCCTACTGCCAGCTGCAAAACAGAAGTGAATCCCTCAAATCTTGGCAAAAAACTTAAAACAGAAGTCCATAAAATCATGTAACTGTTTGCAATTCCTTCAGCCAAGCAAGAGATTCTACTATTGAATTTCCCTCTAGCTCTTCCCTGCCCAAATAAAGAAGCAGAACCCTATTACAGTATTTATTAAAGCTAGATTCTGACGAAACTAAAACACGGCAAAAGATAGTCTGTCGATCTAAACAAACCAATTTTTTTCAAGTCCTCGACTCTTCCATGATCATGAAAATCTGCCAGAAATAATGTGACGGGAACCTTCAGGTAACCTTAATTCTTCAGTAGACTGGAGATTAATCAAAACATTTACTGCTGAGTATTTTCACTGTGGCATGGGATAAAGCTCTATTAAAACGAAAAGTTTTGATCTATACAGCCAGCATTTTAGAAATTTTCTAAATATGATTAATACCAACAAGTTCAAAATACTGTTGCATTGTTTGCATTTTTTGTTTGTTTCAAACCAAGAGCTTTTTCTGATTTACAGTAAAACCCTGGTACATCTTTTTCTATAGTTTATCCATTCCAGGTAGTTCTACTTTACAGTCTCTCTGAGAATTGTTTGGAGCCCAATGTATCAAGATGCAACTGTTATCCACGTGGATTTTTTTTTTTATGTTAGCTGCCATTTTCTGTAGCAGTGTCTGTTAGAAGTTTTACAGAATTATAATGTTCTCCTAATCCATAGGCATGTCTCATATACCTAAAAAAAGGTTAGAAAACAAATGTTCAGTTTAGCTAAAATATACTGCATGTCAAACATCAAGAGCACTCAAAGACAGCTTAAGTAAATTCAGGTTTTAGCACAGAAAAAAAATGTATAATCATAAAAAAGAGTGAATATAAATATATACGGTCAATGTATAATTTCTAATTTTGGTGACTTCCAGACATAAATAGGCATAAATTGACATAAGCTTTGAATAAAAGTAAGGTTTCCTGACGCATTTCTTTTAAAATCAATTTCACAACATTTTTGGAATTAACAGGTAAAATAACCTTGCAGCGTTCTATAAAGTAGTGACTGAATCACACTTCAGACTCATTGTCAGCATTTTAAGAATGTTAATCACAGTATCTCCAAAGTTAAATTGTAAATCACAACTACAATTTCTGAAAAAAATGAGTATTGATCTTGCAGGTCAATGTCAGGCATATAAATGAAAATGAAAAACAGATGAGAATCAAAAGGTGAGTTCTCTCATACAGAAATAAATGCACTCATTTTAAAAACAGATAAAATGACACACTTACACAAGTGTTATTGGTTTGCCTGAATATTCTTCACCAACAATAATGGAAGGGGAATCCATTTGCACTACTTCAATAGGTGTTTGCAAAATGTGCGACAAAGCCCTTAGCTGTAAATCATAAAAAGGATTCAACAACAGGATTAAATCCAACATGGTGAAGAGGGAGTAAGACATGATATTTAGTTTTAGCAAATATAAATTTAGGCATAACATTTCAAATTTTGTTAGAAAATAAACTTTGTTAAAATAAGCAAAATAGCTTCAACTTTTTGAGGAGTAATTTAAAACAGATTGTCTTAATCATTTTGATGATAAAAACAGGTAACATTGTGCTAGCTTTAATAACTCAGTAACTACTATGTTACAGTAAAAGATAAGAAACAAAGGCATAAATGAAAACAAACATTTTCTCAAGCTCAAAGTTTACATTACAAAAAAACAACATTGCTCCATTACAGTCAGCTTTGCTACGATCTAAGCCTGCGTAATATGCTTCCCCTTAAGAAATATTCTTCCCCCTCACCTTCTGTCATCTTTTCTAGTAGTATTTTGGACAACCAAATTCTTTAACTTCTGTCATCAAATTTATCAGGACAGCAGGGGACCATCAGAAAACCTACTGATGTGGGGAAACTATAGCCATAGGAGAAAGTTCTTAATAAAATTATGAATATGTTTCCTTATGCCTACAAGTATTATTTCTTCATAAATCCTTTTTTTGAAGATATACTGATAATTTGTGAAATTGTGAAGTGAGTGAATACTTACTTCCAGTTGACCACCCCACGCAGCCGTATTTGCTATATCCTCACAGTATTTTTCAAATTCCTCTGTGGAGAAAGAAAAAGTCAACTTTTAGTAGTTCTCTCTGAACAAGCAAAGAACAAGCAAGTGAGGAAAAATAGTGATTTTAAAGTGAAAAACTAGAACCAGATGTGGTGGTTTTACCCTGCTAGGCGGCTGAACACCACAACCGCTCTCTCACTCCCCCTCCTTAGATGAGGAGGGGAAGAAGTAAAGGAAAGAACAACTCACAGGTTGAGATCAGGATAATTTAATTAAAGGGGAAAAAATAAGGAAATATTATTATTAATTAAACAATTTGTGTGACATCATATGGCATGGAATATCCCTTTGGTTTAGGTCAGCTGCCCTGGTGATGCTTCCTTCTCACTTTTTTGCCTACCCCCTAGGAGGGTTAGAGAGCGTCCTGATGCTGTGCCAGCACTGCTCAGCAGCAGACACAACACCGGTGTGATACCAGTTCTGTCCTAGCTACAAGTGCAGAGCACAGCACTGTGTGGGCTGCTGCAGGGAAAGTTAACATCCCAGCCAGACCCAGTACACCAGGAAAGTCCAAATGCAGGAAAATATATATGCTCACTGAAGAGAAGGAATAATATTTGCTAGATTTCTTTAATAAAATAAAATTATGACTCAGTAACAAAGTAAATCTTCTGCGTCTTGTAGAACGCAGCAGAACCAACAAACAATAAAGTTCAGGAACAAACATATCATTATGAAGAAGAAGAATTATCAAGTAATTATAAAGTTTTCTGAAGTCTCTTATGATACAATTCTTACCTCTGCTATACATGTCTCCAGTAGTGGGGTTTGTAAGAAATGGCAGGAAGTCATCAAAATGACTTTGCATATACTTTGCCGTTTGGTTTCTCAGAGTTGTAACAGTCCAGGAATTCTGGCGATCCTTGAGCTGATCTTCGATAGCTCTGTACATGCAGTGGCCATCAGAAGGAATTTGCTTAATCTCCAAGTGTCTTGCTGCCAACAGTGAGGCAAGTTTCTGACTTTCAATATGTCTAGCACCTGTTAAATTCTCAATCTCAGCTTCGGCTATCCTTTCTTCTCTTTCTTTCTCCAACGCAGCTTTCTTTTCCTTAGATTGAAAACACATAAAAATTACATGAAATATTACAATTCAGAAGATATCTGTAGAGTTCTTGGCTTAATAGTTCTTGCCTCCAACTCTTCAAATGTTTCCTCAGTACAATCACGTTTGTGAAATGTTCTCCTGAATTAGTACTACTAAGTCTCAGAAACCTTCTAAACCTAAACACTAACAAATGCTAGATGACCAATACATCCTAAAACTCAAATCATTACAAAAACTTCAGAAGTAAGCTTCTTTTGTTAAACCTGTAAAGTTCTACTACTTCCATTTTTTCCCCACACGGTATTTTACACATTTTATAAGAATTTTTAATAAGAATTTTTACTAATAAAGAAATAAAGTAATTTGTTTTAGATATTTTTCCTGTCTCCTATCTCCTGGCCTATTTTGATTCCCAACTCATGGTTGAGCATAAAAAAGTAGATCTTTAAAAAAAATCCTTACGTATTTCTGTGTAGCAACCCTACAGATGTTGAAGACAAACAGGAGATACAAAATTAATACTGAATTAGCCAGGTAATGTCTCCTGTAAAATCGTTAAACTTCAGTTATATTCATTTAAACTGAAATGTATTTGTAAAATGTTTAAACATTACATACCCTCCTCTTCTGTGCTTTTGATATTCGAGGTTGCTGAATCTGTTGCTCTAGTTGCTCAAGCTCTACATTTGCAACCCCATCAGTTATAGAATCTATCTGAAAAGAAAAAAAAAAAAAGTGTTAAAAGTTTCTATTAGTATACATGATAAATGAGATGTGCGTTTCCTGAAACAGTTTTAAGCTGCTTCCAGGTAGTTCCAGTGTATATTTACAATGCTTTCCACAAAGTTCCATATAGCACAAAGCCTGTCAAAGCTGCAAGTCAAGCATTTCACACCCCAACCCCACTCTAATGGGCTTGATTACTTTTTCCACTGTTCCCCTGAAAATAAATGATTATGAAGTGCATAGCTCAGATTTAATTCAAGCTGTCTGAACACTGTTTATCACAGAATTTCACAGAATTTCTAGGTTGGAAGAGACCTCAAGATCATTGAGTCCAACCTCTAACCTAACAGTCCAACCTCTAAACTAACAGTCCCCACTAAACCATATCCCTAAGCTCTACATCTAAACGTCTTTTGAAGACTTCCAGGGATGGTGACTCCACCACCTCCCTGGGCAGCCTGTTCCAATGCCTCACAACCCTTTCAGTAAAGAAGCTCTTCCTAACATCTAACCTAAAACTCCCCTGGAGCAACTTTAGCCCATTCCCCCTCGTCCTGTCACCAGGCACGTGGGAGAACAGGCCAACCGCCACCTCTCTACAGCCTCCTTTAAGGTATCTGTAGAGAGCGATAAGGTCGCCCCTGAGCCTCCTCTTCTCCAGGCTGAATAAGCCCAGCTCCTTCAGCCGCTCCTCGTAGGACTTGTTCTCCAGGCCCCTCACCAGCTTCGTCGCCCTTCTTTGGACCCGCTCAAGCACCTCGATGTCCTTCTTGTAGCGAGGGGCCCAAAACTGAACACAGTATGGACTGTATTTATGGACTGCAAGGGAAAGGTTCCTCACCTTCCCAACAGATGAATATTAAGCTTAAGTACCCAGAGAGTTGTTACCCAATTCTGTAACAATTAAAGCAGGAGAAGGCTCCACCATCCATAACAAAACTTGGAATGCACAGTAATACTTTCAGCCTGAATAAAGAAGTTGAGAAATGAAAGAACCCATATACCTCAAACCAAAATCCTCTCAGGGAAGTCTATGACCACGGCAAAGAGGTTAGCTTGAAAAGTCCTCCATCACAATGTTTTGACAGCTCACTTAGCAAAATGAAACAAATTCTTGAACTTATCTAAGACACATTCTGTTTAATGCTTACAAATTAATCATCTCCATAAGTATCTGATCAAAGACTAATATGTAAGATTTTTATACGGTCATAATGCTCACAGTTGAAAACATTTTTCACACGGATTCTCAGCAAACGATTCTCACTCTAAGAGTATTTCCCTGAAAGTCATTCATAGATCTTTTTCAGTCTTGCTTTCAAGCAAATGACAATCTGCTTAAGTCTCCATTAAGTTACAAATCTGAAAACACCCGGTCCAGGAAGTGTCAGACAGGTTGTTGGTTTTTTCTTTACAAGCTTTACCTAGTCAAAAGCCACACACTGTTAGGGAATCACTCAAGGAGATGAAAAAGCATGGAGCATTAGCATCAGTCACAGAGAACCATATTGCACCAATTCAGCCATAAGCTGTACTACTGTTTAGGTGGAGAAAGTGTATGAACAGGCCTGCTTGCACAAACAGTACTTAAATTCAAGCACACAAAGTGATCTTTTCAGTACTGGATATACAGAATTAAGTCTATGGTTTGCAACAACAGGATTCACTTTATTTATTAAGTGCTAAAACATAGGTAATTTTTAATATATTATAAAGTATTTAATTGTATCTAATTTACTTCACTCAGTATTTGCCGCAGTTAGATTTGAGTAAAACTAAGCCTCTGTTAAAAATTAAGTGGTTTGCCATCCAGCAGCACACTGGAAACTGGAATCCAAGTAAGCAGCTATGCTGCCAGCACAGCAGAACAGCAGCATTTAAGCCAACTCCCATGTCTGTAGAAAGTGTGTTCTTATAAACAAGGTCTGTTATACTGCGGACAGAATTGCAAAGCCAATCACACAGCATTAGTCAATTGCCTGTCAAAGTCCATCAATACCCTAGTAGCCTACATAAGATAATTAGAATTACTACACAACAGGAACTAAAAAAAAATCATTAAGAAGCCTGAGCTACTAACATAGCTTTAGGAGCAAAATCATATACTGCTCACCAACAGGAATACAGCTAAATAACCCTTCCAGCTTAACAGCTAGATCTTCCCAAAGATGAAGAGTTACCAATACTGCAAGGGAAAGAAGAAATGCTTTATATCATTTACACATTACTTCATTATCATTTTAAAAAGTTAAAGTCCTAATACAAATTGTATCTGTATAGCTCCAGCTGAAGTTAAGGCATATACCTTATTCTGCTCCGGTGTAGCTTCCTTCAGCTGCTCTAACTCCTCCTTGTGCTTCTGTTCAAGTTCTGCCTCTAGTTTGGCAACTTCATCAGCCAGCTGTTTTCGTCTCTTTTTATCATTCTTGGGAACAGCATTTTTCATGCCTTGAATTTTTGCTGTTAAAGAAGCAGAGTGATAAAATGTTACCTCTAAATATAGCTACTCCACAATCATTAGAGGAAGGATGATTGCAAGTCTTAGAAGAAATTACACACGTCAAGATATCACAATTATCACACTTTAAAATCACATACACTTTAACAGACACATTCATGACATCCAAAGAAGAAAAAAACTTGTATGCGGTTGCTATTAAAAATACTTATGAATTTTATCAACACAACAGACCTCAGGCTGTTTCTTTCAAATAAAATTATTTGGGCATTGAGTTCTCAAATCCTGTCACAGGAAAGATGTGTATGTTTTTAATAGCAGTCAAAGTAAAAACAGAGATTAACTGTCCTTAAAGTAAAGTTTCTAAAAGCTGAATGGGTACTCAAGAACAAAAAGCCTCAATTTCCTTAAGTTCCTTAAGTATTTTTTGAGGCCTTAAGTCAAAGCTTCATTTCTTCAATCACAAAATAGTTTGGTTAGAAAGGATGTCCAGAAGTGATCTAGCTCAACCTCCTGCTCAAAGCAGGGCTGATGTTCAACTTAGATCAGGTTGATTAGGAATTTATTCACGTGACTGTACAGTATCTCCAGGGATGGATGTTCTGCAACTTTGGGGGGCATTCTTGTATAGTATCCAACCACTCTTGTTATGAAAATGTTTTCCTTTTTTTCTTCCCAAGAGTATCTTTCCTCTTACCACTTCCAACTCTTGTCTCTAGCCTGTTCACTATGCTTTGCTTTGAAGAGTTCAGCTCCACCTGTTCCATTTGGTAGTGGAAACAAGCAGATCACCTATCACCTCTTCTCCAGGCCAAATAAACTCAGCTTTCACAGCCTTTGCTCTTACATGAACATGCCGCGATAGCTCTCCTCACTTCTGCATTCACAGTTTTAGTGTTCCAGCACTAACTTTTTTAACACCCTGCTCGCCATTCATCACCAGCACATTTTTACTGCCCTTCACCCTTGACTGGGTGACGGTGATGATAATAAAACTTTTCAAAAAGAGGCCGCAAGAATACTTACACTAAAAGATTTACGTCAAGTATTCGGCCTCACAGATGAAGCATTTGAGTTAGACAAAGAAGCAGTTCTGTTCATAAAGGTTGATGTAATGAGGGAGAAGGAAATCCATGCACGGACTCACCAGTACGCAAGGAGAGTACATTGTGGGGTGGCAGCTACAAGGATCATTAAGTGGAAGAGATGCTGGGTTCTCAGAGGCTGAGATGTACTTCACATTAATTCTTCGGAACAAATTGTTTTGCTATCAGTTAATCATTGTACGTCTCAGGAATGTGTTTTTCAAGTGAGTAGCTTGTAAGTTACCTGTCTTTCCATCAAGAAGACTGAATCAGCCTTCTGTAAAGAACCTGCTGCCTTTTTAGGCAGGGGAGAACTGTAATTCCTCAGCATCTCCCTACCATGGGCTCCACCTACCTAACCTAATTATTGATTACTACGTCTCTTCAATGTCAGTTAACTTTAGGGGATGAAAAAAATATCTCAAAACATTAAGTTCCTACAAATTTAATAACAATACGTAGCCTAGTTTCTCTCCACCTCTTCATAACCCATTGATAAGAAGGCTGCAACTGACATATTACACACCAAAGAAACCAAACAAAAAAAAGCCGTATCAACGAAAAGATTGCTAAGGAAAATATTATAATCAACAATGAAACTCAACAGAATCCAGCTGACAGAACTAATTATGTTAATACATAATGGGACCAGTAAAAAGGGGCTCATGAACGGGTCAGGTGCAGCACTGTAAGCCCACACGGGTCCTCTGCTCCAGGTATGGCTGAGCAGGAGCTGGAAGCTCATAGCAGATCAGCCGCATTTGGGGTGATGAAATGTGGCCGCATGGGCAGCAGCGAGGCCGGCTTTCCTAACACACCTCACAAAAGCACACATCTCCCTCAACTTCAGGGCAAGGCAGCGCAGTGCCGGCGCTGGAAGCCTGGCTGTTATGGCGGGGCTGCCCATATCTGCGCTACCTCACCCTCCGTGCCCTTCCTACGCGGCCAGACGCAGCTCCCACACCTCGGCCGGCAGGCAGCAATAATATCACGACTATCGCCTTATTTCCTATCACGAGTGCTGCCCCTTGCTCTCCCGGAGCTGGGGCCGCTGTAACCCCCCGGGCTCCCCGAAACCTTCCTTCCCCCCCACACACACACTGCAGAGCAAGGCGCTAGGCAGGGAAGGCCGCTCCCTCCTCCCGGCGAGGCGCCTCACCTTGGAGCTCCCGCTTCTCCTTGCGCTGCCGCTTGACGAGCCGCTGCAAGGGCCCGCCGTCCTCCTCCTCCTCCGCCGTCATCTCCTCCTCCTCGGCCCCGCAGCCCTCCATGGGCGCCCGGCGGCACCTCCCGCCCCGCGCACACGGCGCCTCAGCGCTGAGGGGAAGCGGCCGCCATGACGCGTCCCGTCCTTCCCTTCCCTCCCCTTCCTTCCCGCCGGCACCGGCCGCTCTCCCCGCCGATGTCGCCGGGGGGCGCCGGTGGCCAAGAGCTTCTCGCCGCTCCCTCAGCCACCGGCATGGCCGCTGGAGGCGCCCCGGCCGGGTTTCTGCTTTGAAGGGGTGAGGAGGGGCCGGGGGGTGTTTGGGGGAGCGCAGACCCCGTCTCCTTTCTGCCCCCTGACGAGGATAACCGCCGAGCTCCTTGCTCCGACCTCCTCCTGTCCAATGCTCGATGAGGAGCTTATTTAACATGTTGACTTCTGTGCAAAATACAAAGTGTTATGTGCGCGTTTGTTCATTATTTATTTGTTACCTGGAGTTAATTAAAGCTACAAAGTACCGTATAGACTTCGGCTTTTCCAAGTTATGATGTTCGTGGTTTGTGTCTCCTCGCCACCGTGATTTCTCATTATCTCTATTTATTATGGTAATATAATATATCTTGTCTTTTTATTATAGTAAAGCCCAGATGTCTTGTCTGGGGCCCCACCTCAACGTGTGCTGAAGAGCGTGCAAACCTTCCTGAGGACGCTGTGGGAGCTACAGGTTGCTGAGTGTTCACGGAGTGAGTGGGATGCTCAGTTCACTGCTGCCACTCACATTATTTTGCAGAGGGTTCGGTATTATTATTGTTTTCCATTTGAATTAGCAGATCCTCTGCAAGAAGCACAGTGCCAAGTGCAAAGAAGGGAAGCTTTGATCTAAAGCAGAATTCTAAGGTGATGGGTCCAACTCCTTTGCTACGGAGAACCACACCATTATTTGTATCCTGAATATCTGTTGTATTTTTCCCTCCATTTGCCTTTTCCTGCCTGTTGGAATAAAACCAGATCACAGACTTTATCTAGATTGTCAACCAAAAAAAAAAGAAAAAAAGAAAAAAAAAGTGTCTAATTGAAAAAGAACTAGGAGGGGTTTGCTTCCAGATAGAAAAAAAGGCTAGCATTGGAACTCAGTAGTGATGGCTGTGTAAGTATTTCTGTATACTACTAACAAATACAGAATAAGGACAAATCCAGATTTGGGATAGATTTGTCTTGATTAACATATATATGTACTCTACATCAGTTTGTTAATGACCTGTTTGTCACACAGGTATGCATATATGAATATGCTGACATAATAAATTAAAAATGCTTTATATTTCAATATAATATATACTGTTTTTGTCTCCTACACTTTTTGTCAGACTTCTGTCACATCTTCAGCCGTAATCTGAAATATATATAAAACAAATACCAGTGAGTTCCTAAGCTGACCAAATGTAAAGTGCTGTGATGACAGAGATGGGCTGATACAAGTGATCTCATGATACACTACCCACATTTGAACACCACACATCTTAACTCAATTTATCAAGGTTACATGGGACTGGAAATTTTAGTACAGAGTAAGTATGAGGGAGTACATTTTAGAGACTAATGTTACAATAAATGCTGGGGAGGTCATGCTACACAACCAACTAAACCTGAGTTTCCTCTGCTGCCGTGAAGCATAGAATGAATGAAGATTACTAAAAAGAGCACTGCTATTGCTAGCAACAGGCCACAGGCTCAATGCCAACTTCTCAAGGCCTCAGTCCTGTTCTACGGGGTTTGTTATCAACCCGTTGTGAGAACCTGACCTGTGAACGGGAGCTTGGTGCCTGACATCTCTTACGAACTAGAGTTTAATGTGGGATAACAGCAAAGGCCTTGAAAATATTGGAACAGCTTGAAAACCGAGAGCCCAACAGTATAAACAACCAGTTCTCTAGGATTGCAAGCTATGAGAAGGACTCCGCTGAGCATACCAAAGAACAGCGGCAGCAGCTAAGCAAGAGAATAACAACTGAGCAACAGGAGGCCTTCACTGAGACCTGAGAAAGGAAGGCTCCCAACTACCACAGGATGTGCGTATAGCTTAGGGGTGTAGTCCAAAGGCTGCCTGCCAGCTGTCTTGGGCAAATAATCATTATAGGGATTTGCAGTCATGATGTGGGTGTATTGACAGGGCTGCAAGTGTGCTACCTGCACTCCCTGCCCATGCTAAGGGTCCTGATGCTCCCTGCCTGCTTTGCCCCAGGATCCCTGGCTCCTCAAGGATGTCTTGGCCTGCCAGCTCATCAGGAACATGTACCTCAGGATCAGGTCCATGGATTTTTTTTTTTCCCAAAAATATCCTGTGCCCTTTTCCTGTCCAGCACTTAAATAAGATGTTTAAATAAAGCCTTACTGTGTCTAAGCTCAGTTCAGCTGATTATGGTTCCTGGGCAGAAAGGATGATTTAACAATAAGGTTATAATAAAATCTAACGGTTAGAAGCTGGGAAAAATAAATTAATTAATTCATTTTTTTTTTTTAAAAAAAAAAAAAAGGAGAGAACTGAAGTCTGAGGTAACTAACTGTGAAGCACTTTATCTAGGATGTGATAGGTTCACTCACACAAGTCTTTAAATCAAGTCTGGGTGCCTTCCTATGGATATGCAGTAGCTCATCTGTAAATTACAGGTTCCATGCAAGAAAAGTTTATTAAAATTCTCTCAATTCAAAGAAGTCAGACTGGATTATTATAATCACCCTTTCTGGTATTAAATTTTAGGATTCTATTAATCTGTTTTGGAAAGAGAAACTCAAATTTCCCATCCAAACTAATGATAGCTATAAAACGGTCTGTACTAAGCATCATCTGGCTTACATAATGTCAAAATAGAAATTTCCAGAATTAAGGGGCCCTTTTGAAACGTGCCTCAATATTGGCAAGTTAGTCACTGAAGTCATTGACTGAGGGTTACCTTTGATAACAGCTGACTGGGACAGTGAATTTATGAGCTGTTTTGTTCTCTTTTTTTTCATATTAATTTTCTGAAAATTAAAGTATGCATTGCTATTTGTAGTATTACACTTTGACATCCTTTCTGGTATCTTTCTCCCAATAGTTTCCCAGTGTTTAGTAAGCATGCTGAAGTTCAGGAGGATCTCTTGTTCATAGGTACTTTATAAGTAAGTCAGGGTGGAACCTGTAGTACTTCTGACACTGCAAAAATCTAGATTTTGTATCTTCAGTACCAAAATCAATAAGCTAGTGCTGTGTAGCAGGTAGTTTTCACATCAGCAGTAATGAGCATCCACATCTTACTCCAGCTGAATGGTATAAAACATTGGTCAAGCAAAGAAGCTGTCTTACTACTTTTAGGTAAATGTGTATCTCATTTCCCTCCATTATCTCCCACAAGTTTCTTGCTGGTTGTGCGTTATAGTGAATTATAGACTTGGCTGTAGCCATACACAAAACTCTTAAATTAGCTTTATTGTTTCACTGAGGTTTTGTTGACAGTTTTCTGACTTACACACTACGTAACCAGTCACTCTGGATCATTTGATCCAGGGCACTGAATAAGAAGTAGCTAAATTTTCCTTTTCTCGGTGTCATAAATCAGCTTGTAGTAAGATTTGCAATTATTCTGCATAAATTAAGAAGTATATATGAAATTGCACTGAAGCCTCCACATAATATGAGGATCAATATAGCACATCTTAATTTGCTCCTAAAACCTGACGTGGTATATGTGCACGTTAAGATGTTTAGATTGTTTATGCCATACCTCTATCTTAAAGATGCCAGCCTTGGATCAGAGCACTGTCTGAAAGTTCACTTACATCTGTAAATGAGCTACATGAGCTTTTCCTGTTGTTATGTTTTCTGGAAACAGTGCAAACAGATTTTAGTAACAGGACATCTGCAGCTAAGATCCCTCATCCATGAAACTGTTTCCTAATATTTCTTCAACATTAGTCTGATAAGTATAGACTTGTATCTGACAGGTATAGGCTTGGGGAAGAGTGTCTGGAAAGCTGCCTGGCAGAAATGGACCTGGGAGTGCTGGCTGACAGCTGGCTGAACATGAGCCTGCAGCATGTCCAGGTAGCCAAGAAGGCCACTGGCATCTTGGCCTGTATACGAAGTATTGTGGCCAGCAGGACCAGGGAAGGGATCCTCCCTCTGTACCTGGCTCTGGTGAGGCCACACCTTGAGTACCGTGTTCAGCTTTGGGCCCCTCACTACAGGAACGGTAATGAGTGGTTGGAACATGTTCAGAGAAGTGCAACAAAGCTGGTGAAGGGACTAAAAAATGAGTTATGAGGAGCAGCTGAGGGAACTGGCATTGTTTAGTCTGAAGAAAAGAAGGCTGAGGGGAGACTGCATCACTCTTTCCAACTACCTGAGAGGAGGTTGCAGCGAGGAGGGTGTCGGTCTCTTTTCTCAGGTGACAAGTGACAGCATGCAAGGAAATGGCCTTCAGTTGTGTCAGGGAAGGTTTAGACTGGATATCAGGAAGAATTTTGTCACAGAAAGGATGCTTAGGCATTGGGCTGCCCAGGGAAGTGGTGGAGTCCCCATCCCTTTAGGTATTTAAGAGACATGGATGTGGCACTTAGGCACATGGTTTAATGGTGGACTTGGAAGTGTTAGGTTGATGTTTGGATTTGATGATCTTGAGGGGCTTTTCCAGTCTAAATGATTCTATTATTCTATAAATCTAAGTGTCTGGACCTAATGCAAATCTAATCACTTAAATCTGTAATGAGTCACATTTATCAGTTAAACAAAATAGAGGGATTTATTTCTGGAATTGATGTTTCAGAGCTCACAAATCCAGATATATTTACCCTTTCTATTTGTTGGACTAGAAAGTGTAAAAATAATCTCAGGTCTCTTTGCAAATGCAAACAGATTCAGGGTCACTCATTATTCAGTTATCTTACAAACACTGGGATCCAGAGAAACTTTGGGTGTTACCAGGAGATGTCCTTGATTTCTATGAAGACTGCTATTGAGAAAGGTGAACGTTAGTGGTAGCACAATTTTGCCAACCTCTGCAAGTGTATTGTTTCAGTGTTTTGCCTTCTTAAATCTCAACAGTTGGAATGGAGAGATTTTATGAAAACCTGTCAGTCTGGATTTGTAAACAGTTTTCTTGGCTATATGACCAAGAGATGTGACCTATGTTTGACAAAAGGTGACCTGAATTCAACCTAAATGCTCAGAATAAAACTCAAAAAGAAAAAGCCTAGCTCCATCTCTTCTTATCTATCTGCTTTTCAGTAGATTTTTTTTTTTAATTGGACACTTGGGATTTCCAATATTACTAGTCACTTAAATGCATTCAGCAGAGGCTGTCAATCAGGTTTCACAGGACCAGCACTGAATGTCATCAAATTTTGCTGGTGTAGTCTTGGCAAGAACCTTGGCCAATAATCCACTCTCTGCTAAACCCCTTGAAGCTGTGGTGATTTTCACTGTGACCTATATTTGTTATCTAGATTGTGGAATAGCAAAGTATAGCTCTTTAGAGGTATATCTTTAATCTTAATTAAAGATTTTTACTGTGTTAGTATGTCCTTCACCTACAACACAGTACAAAGCAAACACACCTAGGAGTGTTTGGCCTACTAGTTTAAAGTTTGAGCACAAGAATGTAGAGACCACCAAAACAGATTGTTAATTTGCTATGAAATCAGAAACACTTTCATTGTGAACATGGCTGGTAGTAAGCTTGCTGAAAATGTTTATTCTCAAATTATTCCAGAACCCTTCATGTTGCTCCAGCAGGGCATCAATGGTCCTGCAGGCTGGAGAAGCACCTTCTGGCCAAGGCTGAAGCATGGGCAATACCTGTCCTCTACCTGCAAGACCTGACTGCAGTTACCCTCCACAGGGCTAATTACCGGAGCTCACCTCTTATCCTCACATACGCTGGGTACCTGAGAAGGGAAGAAAGGCCCAACTTAAGTGCCATAAGGACAAAGAAAAGAAGAGTCAAAAGGAGTCTGGAGACCTCGACAAGAGGAAGGACAGGGAAACTGTGAAAAGTGCTTTGGCCTAGTGAGGAGATGGTTGGACAGGGAAGGACTGTGGCTGTGACAAGAGGAAGGTCTGGAAGCTAGTAGAGAAAATGGAAGAGGGAACCAGAGAAGACATGTTTGACAGAGGGAAGAGAATTTTAAAATGTGAGGTGAACAATGGGACTAAGACTAGCTGGATAAGTAGACAGGGAATCACTGATCCCTATCCTCAGTAGGTGGAGTAAGGAGATAGATCTGGCAAGAAGCAAGGCTGCAAGAACAAATTAGGATAACCTGAATGAGAAGACGGAGAGAATTAATGAATCATTCACGTTGAAGACAAAAAGCAAGGGGCAAACCAGGATAAGGACACGGAGTGAGAAAACAGGAGTACTAGGGCAAGGAAATGGTTAAAAAAGATTAACAAAGCAGATGGATGAACTCCAAAACTCTGCAATGTGATCCCAAAGAGAGTAGGCCACATAAATACACTCATACTCTGACTGACATGCAGGCATTGTTGCTTTCATTCCAAAGAAAACTATCACACTATGTTCAACATTTAAAAACAAAGAGCTGATTAAGTTGTTGATGAGTTTGGCAACAGACTATTGTTTGCATTTCCATCCTGTTAGAGTGAACACCCTCTACAGGGAGTGACTTATGACTGAATTGTGGAGACTGATGAGATGAAATAAAACAAATAATTAAACATTGAGTACAACTTAATTATTTGAAAAGGCGGAGAACATATGGAGAATATAGCAATTGGTAAATGAAGAGAATAGGTCAGAAGAATCATAAAATTCTACATTATGTCTGTGGGGCTCCAAGTCTGAAAGCACTACTTCCAACATTTCAAACCAGTGTCGGTACTTAACGTCAGCCATCTTCCAATCTTTCTCTCAAATTGCTTTATGAAGTTTTACCTCTAGATTTATAGAACCTATTAATAAGCACCCGCCAAAGCTCTTTGTACTTCTGCTGTCTATTGTCAGCATAATCATACAGGAGAAAGAAAGAAAATCTAGGAGTTTCCTCAAAGTCAAAGCAATAAATAAACAAAGCGGATGCCTATGTTAATTTTATTATACATTTCAGAAAATCTTTTTATGTACTTAAAAGTAATACCATTACTCTTTCAGGTTGATTTTTGTTTGTTTTTGTTTGTTTGTTTGTTTTGGTGTGTGTGTGTGTGACTTTTTTTCAAGGAGAGTTGCTTTTAGGACTTGAATGTGTGGCAGAACTGAATTATTTTCCTCTTCCTTGGAAATCCTGAATCAATGTCTCTCTTTGGACTCCAGAGCTCCTCAACACTCAGCATGCTCTCAAAATATGCTAAGAATTGCTTTCATTCTCGGTCTGTCATCTATTCTAGTCATGCATCCAGAGATGATTCTGTGTCTGATCACTTCCAGATGCTAAGGTGCTAAGGATATACCAGAAAACATAAATATTATAAAATTCATTAAAAAGTGTTATATATATATATATATATATATCAGATAGCATGAGAGATCTCAAATGGTAGACTAGGTCACTGGGGAGGGATTGTGAAAGGAAGTCACAGGGAACTACCTGGAACTGTAATAGCTACCTGCAGGAAATAAGTGATGTGGAAGATTTCCATACTACTATGCGCATATTAAATGGGATCACAGTGCAACGTCTTAAGTGAGTAACCTAATGGCAAGACCACAAGGAAATTGGATTATTGGGCCCCAAAGCTGATGTGCAGTAAATGAACTTTTGCAGAGATATACTAGAGCAACTAAGTCTTGTGTTCTGTTTTGTTCTAATTTCCCAGATGAAGAGATCACAGTAAAGTCATACTGAATCAGTAGAGGTCTCTGCCTCTAATCAAACATGCTCTTATCCCCAACTTTTCCATGACGGTTGATGTCAGCTTTTAAATTTGCCATACATATTCATTGACCGCAATCACTCCATGCCCACATCAGTCATCACTCACTACAGCTTCCTTTAGCATCTGCTTCTTGAAAGCTGTTCAATCAGGGTACTATTTATTTTTTTACAGCCTGTCACACTCCACTTTGTTCATGCTTTGTTGGCTTGTTTGAAACTTTCCTTCATAAGAGTGAAGATATTAGGATGCTGGCAAATCTATCTTGAATGTATCTTGCTCTTTGTACCTTCCAGCAGTGATAATCTTCATTAACAAATACATCTCTACCATAGTCTGTTGACTCTCTTATTAGCAGTCTCTATAATTGAGTGTATAATTGAGAAGCAACAACTTCCTCAGCTGTGATCTAATTGCATATCCACAATATGCCCAAAGATATCATCTCCTGTATTGGTCAGTGCTAGGCAGCAGTATTATCTGTTGGCAGTGCATCAATATTGTGCCACTGCAACATGAAGAAAGTGTTTTTCTTTTTTTTTTTTTTTTTTTCTTTGGTGCTCAAATACTAAGTATTTTTCCTCCAATCCTTCTTCCTGTGTTCAACTGCATATATACTGGACTATGATATATGTATTCGTGGTATGTGTTTCTGTCTAACACATTCCTTCAGCTTGTGTTGTGTGCTTGCTCAGCTTTAGTGCTGAGCAATTATGATTCTGATTCAATGTAATTCTATTTTGTTTCCTCCCCTGGAAAGCTCAGCTCCTTCTTCAAGACACATCTCCAGCTCTAGAGGTTTTTTCCCAGCTGTCTTTCTGGTAAACTGAAATCATGTTTCCAGCAAGAAGCCCCATCTGTAATTAAGGAATGCCCAAATTCACATATGGATGTCAGAGTTGCCAGTTCTTTAAAGTAATTATCTATTCCTTCCTTAAATTCTTGGCTTAAGAAATGCTCTTCCCATGTATGAATTGATGGCACCGAACTCATTAAGCCTTTATGAGCTTCTTTAGTGTTCAGGCATTAGTCCTTGCAAGCCCCTCACTTCTCACATCTTTTCCCTCAATAATCTCTGCTTTTACTTTTCCATTTTCAATATGTACTGATAAGATCTAGATACAGATTTAAAAAATATTTTGTTATTTTTATTCGTAGAGCTGGAAGTGCAGCTTTCTAGTAGCTGGAGTCCCTGCAGGCTTCTAATTTATCTGTTTTCTCATTGTTACTATGTTTTGCAGTTAATTACAATTTCCTTTTATTGGTGGGTGTGATTATTATTATTTCCACCCCTGCATCACATGCTGAGAAATACACAATGGGACTCTGTGTTTGTATAACTACATTATTTCTTTATGAAAAGGATCAACAAAAGAGGTTCTGTAGGTGCAGCCAGTATTTAAAAGCAAGCATGCAATAAGTTTAATATCTGGGTATTTACAGTAAACTTTCTCCCCACACCACACATATGCACCCCTTTTCTTTCCCATCAAGTCGTGGAGGTTTCCTAACCCCCTGAAGTCTTGCAGAACCCCGAGCCATAACAGAGCCACCCTCAAGGCACCCACTGCTTTTCAAGATTTTCATTCAGTCAGATTTCCAACATCTGCACATTCCTTTAGCAGCAATGTCTCTTTTGGCAGCTCCCCGTAGTCAAGCTTATCTTGGAGACTGGCCATAACCAGTGTTTCACTCCCCCAGTCTGATTCCAAATGTTTACTTTCAAAGTGCTGGTGATTCAAAGACTGCCAGTTAAACATGACTAGTCTTGATCACATTTGAGAATTATGTTAACAAATGCAGTTAAGTTTAAAAGGCAGCACTGTGCCACTTCAATATATACAATTCATATGTATGTGCAACAGTCTCTGCAATACAATTTGAAATATTGTCATGAACCTACTAAGCATTAGATCATCAGTGGGACTGCTACTTACCTGGTATAGATAGATTGATGCTCATGTAAAAATATCTAGAACAACTGGCCTTGTTACACTTTTAATTCTCCTGGACAAATCATGAACTTATTTATGTTAATTTGCCCACTCCTGAAATGCAGCAAGTCTTCAATCAGAAAGCTGCATGAAACATGTTCTGGTTGAAAGTGAAGAATGCTACTCTTTGAGACTGAAATGGCAAAGGGAATTCAACTCAGAAGAATAATTACCCAAACTGGAGTTTCACCAAGATGCTGCTATTCTTGTGATATGTGTCATGGGATATCTCATGATCAAAAGCCTTTGTAATCTTGACTGCAGCTTTAAGCTTTTTTTCGTTATTACTTTGTCTCCAGCTGGTACCACAAGTGTGCAGCAGCTCTGTTCCTCCTTAGAGCAGAGTGCCATCTACTGAAGCACCACAAGTAACTTTAGGTCTTCAACTATTTTTCTTGGATGTCTCCTTCTCCTATCTAGCCATTGACTAAGCCTGATATTGCTTATTTTTATGACCAAAACTTCAAAGGCATTTCTGACTAGAAAAGTAACTCCAATTGAAACTGAAACAAACAAAACAAAACAAAACAAATTAAAAAAAAAAAAAACTCAAAGCGCAAGAACACATCCCCCCCACACCAAGCCCCACACTGAACTGAGAACCAAAAATTAAAGATCAAATGAAAATCATATATAACACCAAAATATAGAAGTGTCTACAAATCTAGAAGTATGCATCTAAAAAAGCTTACTCTATAATATCCATCCATTCCAGAAGCCAAAAGAAAGTAGAAAAAAGGAATTAAAAGGTTATTCAAAAGCAACATCAGGGTAACATTTGACAGATGACTGAATGAATGGAATGTTTTCTTACAGAAGGAAGGGATCAAGATATAGGTACTCACTGAGTTACAATGCATATTAAATGAAGGAATCTTGACTATATGCAATGTGATTAGGAGGAAATGAATATATTAAATTAAGATTTTTGAAAGCAGCTTGTGTCTTCAAGATGACCAGGAAAAGGCTTAGCAGTTATGGTAATAGACTGATATGGAGCTGGGCTGGAAAGAAATTTAATCACATAAACAATTTTTCTGCCAATCAAGATTACGTTTTCCAATGTGAACTACTGAACAGAGACTGAAAATTCCTCCATTATTCTAAAAATATGGTTAGCTAGAATAGCACCAAGACTGTAAAAGAAATGACAGATGTGTAATCAGGAAAAGATAAAAACAAGAATAAGCTTCACAAGAAGAGCAATTCCAGTTAGGAATAATAGAAGAGCTCTCCCTTTGTGTAAATGAAGACATCTTTACCATGGTAATTTCTGTCTGTCATAATCTACTGTAGTAAAATTAATGTGGGCCAGTAAATTGTAGCTTTGTAACAGCAACCTCCATACATACATTTGCATGAACACTCTGTAATGACAGAAATAGAATACATAGGATAAGAAGTTACCAAAAATAGACTTGTAGAGTCACTGGCTAAAAGCTACCCGTCACTTTTGGTAACAAAGGGTAGCAACATGCAGAGGGTTAGACTGCAGGGAGCATGATTCTTCCTGCTGCTCTCATGTGTCCTAGTCCTACCTTTATAGTTCTGCAGGTGGGAAGGAGTGGGCCGAAAAGAACAACCACTTTCTGCACCATTAGCTGCTGACAACCTCTTAAGTCATCGTTGCATCAGATAATGTTCTGTGTCTCTGTTTTGCCAGTGGGAGGGTGACTTACCCCACAACCATGCTGATGGGACCAGAGATACAAGTCATATAATAGAAGCATATATATGTATATTAGAGATTCACATTTAACTCCTGTGCTGTGTAAACTTACTAATTTCTGCTGTATGGAGACGAATCAACCTTGTCCCAAGTATAGATAAATATGCAATTGCATTATGTTCCCATTTTCATGGTGCTTGTATACTTTAATGTGAATAAATGACACAGACATATAAATTAAAAGAAAAAAGAAAAAAGTAAACATCCCAACCTACTAACAGTTCCAGAGGTTATCACATGGTTGCTCACAGCAATGCCAAGTTACAAACATGTCTTGAGTCAGAAGCCTGTGCAAAGCTGTTGTACAGCACAAGGGATAGGAAGTAGGGAGTGTTTTTCCAAAAAAATCTGCCAAAATATGCTCTCAAATATTATCATGGATACTGTATCATAGTTATTGAACTGTATTACCTTACCTGAAACCATATATACAAACCTATAGTTAGTTATTTCTATACCTGGTGCTAATCATTACATGCTATATTTCATATTATACACAATAATGTTATTACAGTTCTCAGGCTATGTACAGTGTAAAACTTTATCTTACAGACAATCTTGCAGCACAGGAAAACCTCTGTACCTTTTGTGTATGCTGTACATGTTGCTCCTATGCACCTCTCTGAATTACAGCTTTTAAAAACAGGCCAGGTCTTGTTACATTTTACTGTCTCTCTTCCTAATGTAGCAGACCTGGGAAAATGTAAGAATAAGCATCGTTCCTTTTATCTGTATTCAATATACTTGTCAAGTAGCAGAGGAGAAATTAATTTATTTCAGTAGCACAGGAAAAGAGACAGTAATACAAAGGCATAGAAAACAATCTTGGAAAGCTTTAGTTGCACAGTTTATCTTTGGCTTCCAGAATGTCAATTTCTGACATCTCTAGAAATTGTGATATTTTAACAGTTAGCCATAGATCCTTCAAAAAAGATTTGAACTGACAGAAATTCTGCAAGCATGTTAGGGCAGATTTTTATTTTCTCTTTTACTGTCTTATTCTTTACCAAACCCAGCACTGGATAGGCTTTTCCTTCTTGTCAGACATTGTTAAGTGTGATTTTATCATCCAAAGGCTAAGAAGTTTAATATGATTTAATTTGTCTACTTACATTATTATGCTGTTTGGACAGTATCTGAAAACTGATCAGGCCATGATGGCTGGGGCACAGAGATGGGTCATGGGTGAAACAATCCTAGGTTTTTCTTTCCTTTTCCTTCAGCCATTAGGAAGAAGGTTCGTCTACCAAACAAGCCCTTTACCTGGACTCGGGAAAACTATATTCCTTTTCTTACATTACCATCGAGATGTTAGGTGAATGTGCATAACCCTTATCATGCCTAAACTTTTATTTCTTTCTTTTAAATGGTCAGGGAGGAATTGGTTCCTCAGTGTCTTTGAATGACTCCTATCATAATACATTTAAGCTTGTAGTCTCTAAGCATTATTATGAAAATAACAACAGACAGATAAAAGGTAACTATTAGTTCTTAAATATATTTCTTAAATTTATTAAATATATGTTCCTAATTATTTATTCTTAAATATGACACCTAAATTTACAAAGTTACCTATAAAAAGTAAGTAGGAAATGAATGGACTCCATATGATATTTTTTCCACTTGCTACTTATTAAAAAATCAAGATTAACAAAGAATTGTGGTTGTCAAAATTATTGAGACACAAATACTTTTGCATTTGATATTGAGCTTCAACATTTGGAGTGATTTTTCTTATACTAAACTGATTTGATTCTTTCTTTTACTTAGGGAAAATAATAATAGGAAAAAATAACCGCTGAGAATGATAATATTTTCAAAATAAAGAAAAATAAAACTTGAGCACTACCAAGCTTCTCAGAAGGTCACACCAAGTCAGGGAACTTATTAGAAATAGTAAAAATGAATATGATAAGGCCCTTTAATTTTATGCCTCTATTTGACCTCTTTTATGTTATGTCCTTTTAATTTTATACCTCTATTTAACTTGTTTTATGCTACTATATAACCCTTGTTAGTAGCCAATCTGTCTTGCTCTGCCCTTGCTCACTTGGTACAGAAGTTTACACAGAACAACCCAATACAGGGGTGGGATGAAGAGGTGCGATTTAATTCTGTGACAGATGAAAACACCTTGAGAAACTTTATGAAAGGTTGTTCTCAGAGGTACCGTTGGTTAATTTGCCTGTAAAATTTTCAAAGCTCTAGTAGCATGTTTTTCAGCTTACCTGAACATATGGAGGCATTTTCCTCACAGGTCGTATATCTAAAATACTTTCCTTAACTCTGAGATTAATGCTGTATACGGGCAGAGCTGCCTGGTGCATAGCACAAATTCCCTTTGTTAACAGCTACCAGCTAGGCAGGTCTTCCAAAAATTACTCTGTCTATCCAAAAGAGTAGTTTCAGCCCATAAATCTCTGCAAAACTAAGGACCTGTTGGAGCCACTGTCTATCATTTGGCCTTTACTGCTGAGGACCTTCAAGTTTCACTGGCAACAAGAACAGGTACCGCAGCACAACCCTGAGGCACATGCTGGGTGCACGGTGACCTGGATTTCAGAGGACAATGAGGTAGAAAAACACGCATTGTTCCTTGCACCATGTGCTAGTAATGCTCTGGCACCAAATTTGAGTAGTGACTTATCCTGTGGGTAGCTGAGCCATGAGCAGGGCTGCTCTAGGGTGAGCATCCCACCCACAGAACAAGGCAGGATTTTCATAGATGGAGAACTGCACAATGGTATAATTAAACATGTAATTAAGCATTTACCAATGATTGAATTCTTCCATTTACAGCCTGAGTAACATCCAAAGAATGTTTGTTACTAGCCAAATACATCATATATTGTTTGACTGGGCAGCATTTGGTACCTCCTGTTGTTACTAGCTGGGTCCACCTAACTTCACTTGGAGATTGCACAGTGTGAGCACATCTACATGTCAAGCTGCAATATTGACATGTCCTTAGATGCATAGACTCAAAATACTGAGAAATGGAGGCAAATGACTGAGCTGTTCCCTAATTGCTGTTACTTAGACTGCTTAGCAGATCAGGTGACTAAAAAGTGTAAAGGTCTCTGACAAGTCAAATCCCAGGAGCTGGAAGAATGCTTTTTATTTTTTTTTGCTGTTACTTATTTAGATGACAATCATATTTCAAAGAATAGGTCAGCACATTGGGATGTTTAATAGCAGTAATTCTCACCTGTATGTGCAGGCTTGAACTGTCACGCTGAGTTATGACATAGCTCTCACTTTGGGCAGCTGGGAGTGATCTTAGGGTTTTCAGTCGTCTTCTGAGGCACAGAACATCTGTTTAGGGCAGAGGTCAATTTTCTGTAATTGCAGCAGGAGGGACTGAGTATTGGTGGAACTCAGTGCTGACTAGCTGACAGCTTTAAAATAAAAGATATTTTCTATCCTACCCAAAACAAGATAAATGATAGAGAAACCTTGTTGTGAATGCCAGCTACTGTATTAGGACTCTAAAATAAAGCCTATGGCTCTGTATTTGTTGAAAACAGAACATGCTTCAAGACCATGGGCTGAAGATGCACTAAAGAAGATACACCCTGATGAGTAATACTATTTTTGGCCTGGTAATATCAGTCTAACAGTACCTCTGCAAAACAAAGGGTTTGGGGGCACAAAATCCTCAAAATCCCTAAAATTCATCACCAAAAAAAAAAAAAAAAAAAGACCTTTAAGTATTGACTTAAGCTTGAAAGAGTTCTTTTTAAGCTGACTGAAACTGAAAGCTGTATCTAATTTATACAAAAAAAAAGCATCCTCAAGTTATTTACCGTATTTATAAGGAAGGACAGTTGACATAGCATGACTGCATTTCCAACATGATGAAGACAGCTGGCCAAGCAACCGGTTGCTTTGCAGTATATTATTCCTTACGTGGTAACATCAGAGCTAGCTCAGACTCAGAGTATATTCCTGCATGAAATAACATTTTAAATTGCTGTTTTGTCCAAAATGGGAAAGAATGAAGAGTATTTCAAAATGTACTACAAAGCCTTTTTTTTTTTTTTAGAAGCATTCAAATAATCTCTGTAAACATTGTTCTTTCATCTCAATATTACTTTAGCTTATTTATTCCATATTGTAGTTATTATAAATTAAGCATTTAAATCTTAGAAATACTTCAGCCTCTTTTTAATTTTCTGATTATTTCTCCTAGTGTTTCAAATTCATCAGTCTATTTATACGCTTGATTTCCTAGATTCTAATTCTTTTCTGGAAAACTGCTTCCACTGACATTTAAAAAAACATATACTATTTTATCTTATAAAATATATGATTAAAAAATGAGCAGCTACTGAAATCTCAGGCCACCATCTCATCTGATAAAGGTTTCCACTTGTGACTCATTACCCAATTCTGATGAAAACATCTCAGTGCTTTCCACGTAACACAATTCAAGAAGTGCTTTGGCTTTGGGTAACCGCACGGTTGGGATGTGGGGTGCCACTTGGCAGCCATCGCTGAAGTCTGATTTTGTACAAAGTAGCCTCTTATCTTCATGTGTTATCACAGCCTGGCAATCTCTGACCTCTGGACAATGGATCGGCGTGACACACGGGTGAAAAACATCTGTCTTAGCTCAATAACGGGCTGAAAAATTCACTGGGAAAGGCTCTCCCCTCTTCTCTGCCCGAGACTTCCAGATGGTGCCTGAGCAGGCTTTCAGGCAGGAGGAAGTGAAGTCCTTATGTCCGCAGAGCGCTCAGTGACACCAGGAGCTGCCGCTCGGTTGAGCAGCAGGTTTTTTAACACGCAGATTTATCCCCTCGCGTTTCAAGAGCCTTTAGAGGTTGCCACCGCCGTCACCCCTCAGCGGGCAGCGCCTCAGCCAGGCCCCCCCCAAGCTCCTGCTCACAGCCAAACCACCGGTAGCATTTCCCCGGTCTTCTCTGACATTGGTACCCATAATAATCACAGCGTTTAAAATAAAAACTCAAAAGCAGGTTTTGGTGTGCGATTTTTTATTTTTTAAAGATTGTTACGCTCTTCTTCCCGACGTCTTCCTGCTCAGCCCTCCCCCGCCTTCCCTCTCGGGGGCAGCGGGCCGGGGGCAGCCCCCAGCCCCGTGGGGACAGGGTGCCGAGGTGGGGGTCCCCGGGTCCCTCCTGGGGCCCTGCCGGGGCTGAGAGGAGCGGAGCGGCCCGGACCTGGCGGCAGCGAGGGGGCCGGGCGGAGGCAGGCCCGGCTGCCCCAGCCCCCGCCTCTCTCCTCCCCGCGGCCCGTTCATCCCAGCCCCTTCCTCTGCGCTGCTTCTCCTCCTCCTCCTCCTCCTCCTCCTTCTTCCCCGGCCCGGCCGCCTGCCCGCCCGCCGGCAGCGGGGAGGGCCGTGCCCGCCGCAGCCATGGCTGCCGAGGGGGTGGACGAGCGCTCCCCGCTGCTTTCGGCGCCCAGCTCCGGCAATGTCACCCCCACCGCGCCGCCTTACCTGCCGGACACCAGCCCCCGAGGTAAGGTGGGGACGGCCCCGGGGACACGGCACCCCCCCGGGACGCGGAGCCGATGCCGGCCTTTGTGGGTGGTGGGCGGCAAGGGGGAAACCGGGGTCGGATCCCCCCATTTTGGCCCTGAGCCGCCGGGGGAGATGGGGGGGTGGACCCCGGCCCAGTAACGCCGTGTGGGCCGGGTAGGCCGTGCGCTGGGCCGGATTGGGTTCCCTAAAAAAAAAAAAAATAAAAAAAAGCAATAATAACCGCTTACAGTCGCAGAGCAGGTCCGGACCAGTCTGCCTCATAACCAGCTCGCAGGTCGGAGCTTGCGAGGTAATTGTGGGACTTCGGTTTTCCCATTAATTAGATGCTGGATTAAGTCAAAGATGCTTAGTGTGGAGTGCCGGAATTCAGGAGGGTGAGCTGCAGGGCGCTGACTGGGGGAGGCACAGCATTAAAGCATCCAGGCAGGGCAAATAAAGCACCCAAATCGCTGTTTCATCCCTGGCCATCATCAGAGCACTTCCAGAGATGGGTTTGTGCCCTGGCAGCGGGGTACGGTGGTAAGGTAGCCCTGGCAGCGTGGTGGTCCATGCCCATGATCACTGGGATGTCCTTGCAAACTCATTTCAAGGCCACAGCTGGTTTGGGCTTTATTCTTAAACAGAGCCAGATACTATGGCTATGAATCTGGAATCCGGACTTAAAATGATGTGGTATTAACTTTCTTCTGCAGGCTTACAGAAATTACCTTTTGATCAATGTTGAATATTTAGTGACCAGGTGAAATTTTTTACATATGAAGCTTAATGTGACTTCTAAGCCGTCAGTTTTAATGTATTTTTTTATCCACTTAAACATTTCACAGCAGAAATCAAGGAAAACAAAGCTGACGTTTAAGACTGAACAAGATTAGTGTAGCTTTACTGGCCTTTAAAATATAAGATTACAGCCCTGCTGTCACTGGCTCCAGTGTGCTGGCTGTTTCTCAAGGGTTTTTATATAATTGTATAGATTTATTGCATATGTATGTAACTAGAATGCTACAAGTGAGCACGTATGCTTTTTGAATAATATTTAAACTAGTGGCCAGCTAGGCCTCCTTGCCTTGATATGAACATGTACTTCAATTAGTGCTGTGGCTGGTTATCTTCCATTTGCACAAGTACCAGCCTGAAAAACAAGAGATATTTATTATTATTTTTGCAATGAAGTTGTGTAGGATTGCCCTCATCCCTGAAGTTTTGTAGTTTAAAAATTCCAGACATCCACCGTAGTTCGAATCTCCTTACTTGATGTTTTTGTTCTTAGGAATTCTTGTTCTGTAGCTGTTACTTTCATGTACATTCCAATCTATTAGAACAACAACAACAAAAAAAGCCTTTATATACTTGAAAAGTAATGAAAATGCATCAGATCAGTGGCTCATGTTTAAACTTGGGTTAAAATGTGTGACCTAGGAACTAACTGGACCCCACTTGCACGTTTTGGTTAGTACCCCTGTCCTGCTTTGTTTGTAACTCCTGTTAACTAACTTGGCAGCAGTGGCTGGGTGTGGTACTTGAGATAAGCAGCTTGCTCTCATGAGCAAGGAGGGACTGTAAAGCTTTCTTTAAATACCAGACTTGGAGTAAGTTTAGAATCTCCTGTTTAATCAGTTCACAAGCAACTGAACCTAGTACCATTTGATATATATGTACACACACATACTGCTTTATAAAACTTGAAGAAAAATGTCTGCAAAGCAAAGTTTTGCAGAAGGGTCACTTAGACCAAGTAGACGTAGTTCCCTTGCTCTATACCTGTGTGCACCAGTTACCCACAGAGAAAGAAGCTCCATGGGTGAGCCAGCTAAAGAGCCTTCTGCCTTCCTAGCTAATGGGCAGTCTTCATCTCTTTCCCTAGCACAAGCAGGGCAAAGAAGCATTCTCATGGGGAAATAGCTTGTTTTTTAAAGCCCGTTTCTGCAGTGCTTCCTTGCTTGATACTACCAGAACGTCATGGAGCTTGAGAGGAAGGAGGAAGAAGCCCTCACTGCCCAAAACTACCACCTGAATGTACGCTCACAGATTTATCCGCATACTTGTAATTATCTGCTGTGCCCAATATGTAATCCTGAGCTTTAAATTAGAGAGGCTGTGGTTTCACAGTTGTCTTCTCTTCCCTCGTTGCACTGCAGCTGAGACCCAGCTGACCCTTTTCTGCGCAAGCTGGTTGGTGGTTGAATGGTTGAGTCCTGGCCATGGCTTGTTCCTGGCCATGGCAGCAAGCAAGAAAAAATCTTTTAGATGTGGACACAGGGCACCGTGTTTAAGAAACTTTTCACATGGACAGAGACAGGGACCGTCAGCTCTGCATCCTGTAGTAGAGTGATTATTATGTTACTCTTTTTTTTTTTTTTCTTTTTTTTTTTCCCAGTTGTCTTGTTTTTTTCAGGCTTTTTTAGTCCTTAACTACTATTCCCTGACATAGGTCACTAACTTTTTACCTCCACCCCCTCCCAGGTCAGCATAAAGCATCTGTATTTAAAAAACGACTCCTCCAAAGCCAACAAACCCATTTATATTTGACCAACGTAAGCTGCAAGCAGTTTGCTGTGGCTCCTGCCTTTTGGAATATAAAAGGAGGAAAGTGCTCAAGTACAGCAGTTTTCTAAGGGTGAATATGTGCTATCTTCCACTGCATCTCTCTCTCCTGTGAGGGTGATGGGGGAATTGTAAGTTAGAGTAAGCTGTACTGCATGGCGGGGCACTCTGCTACTCTTGCTGATCTAATTGCTGTTGGTTTATTATTTTTTTAGAAGAAAAAATGGTTACATAGCAATAAACTAGAATGTCAGTAGCAGAATACAGACATTCAGTATCTCATTAGATGAGTTCTGAAGCTTCAGCATGTATGTGAAATTTGTCCACCAACCATTCACATTGAACACAGCGGACCTTCATGAACTGTTCCTTTAGATGTTAGCCTGTAATTTAAGCTGCCAAAAAAAGAGGAGGAAAAAAACAGACAAAAGTCATACCAAGTACATATGTTAATATGGTTTGAAAGTGGCTAGCATTTTTATTAAGGGATAATGAGCAGTAAACTGAGACAAGACAGTTCCTTTTTTTTCCTTTTTAGCTTTTTCCCCCCATTGTATTTCTCATTACACTTTATTTTAAAGGGGGGCACTTTGATAGTTTTTTTTCTATGAGTTTTTCCAAGTGCAGTTCTTTAAACATGAAGGTTGCAGTGCCAAGATACCTCCAGCTTTCTGCTCTAAAGCAAATGTTACATGCTGCAGCACCACCCTGAAAAGCAGCCATTATTTGCTTGCTATTGTAAATCTGCTGAGACAGCAGGACAGGAGTGAAGAGGCTGCTTACCTGGAAGCCAAGCAGCTCCACTATGAGGCTGGAGAAGTGGTTGTCTCAGTGCTTGTACGCATTATCTGACCAGTTTCCAAAATCTAAAGAGTTGTTGCTTACAAGGAGGATACAGATTCTTGTAAATATCTGGAAGAGGATAGTTGCAGATTCTTAAAGCGTTCCAGGATCACAGAAGGCTGAAAGGCTTGGGGATATGCCTTCCCTCCCCCCCACCCCAAGTCTCTAGTACCCTTGTTTGCCTTTCCTCAATACCTCTGCCCTGTGCTCCACTGCCTGGATTTGAAAACTCTCACTGTAAATGGAGAGAACCAAGCAAAGAAGGCCTGCAACCTGGTTGTTGCTTTACAGAAGTGACCTGGCAGCTGGGTCTGAACTGTGATTTCTTGACAGAGTTCAGTATTCAGTCTGCCTTTTCCTTGTAGCCAGGGAGCAGACCAGTTGCTGGCTGCAGAAGCAGTCAGGGAGCCTGCTTATGGCCAACAAGCCCCTTGCAGCAACCTTAACTTGGACGCTCACAGCTAAGAAGCTGCTCTTCCAGTTGTCTAAATTTCCGAACTGTTTTCTGAATTTCTTATGGTCTAGTGGGTTTGAGATTGTTTCTGGTTGGAAAAATGTTTGTTTCGTTTTATAGGTTGATGTTTTTGTTTGTTTGTTTGTTTTTGTCTTGCTTTTATGTTCTGTTTTCCTGTTTTTGTGTTTTGTACCTTGCTATATCTTTTTCTCTGTATGTGGCAGTCTCGTACTGAAAATCCAGTATTGCAGTATTGCAAAATAAAGCTACTCTTAAAATTTTTCAACTGTGTGCTGTAATTTCTCAGAAACAGAAAAGAAATCAGAAGAACGTTCTGTTACCTGATATTTCTTAAGGATGTTGGTTTCTGCAACCACAATATCAAAGCTGAAGTTGTGAAAGTTCCCTATCTCAAGCCATGGAGCGTCAGTCTGTGCGAGTACATCAGAAGTGCATTGCTGCATATAAGTGAATTTTGTTTCTCATCTGAAGTAATTCAAGTATGCTGGATGCTATCCTGAGATCCTCGAGATGTCTACCTGTCTCTGGCAAGAGTTAAAATGAAGTGCTGGGCTGGATTGTTTGTGGACCAAGTAGCAAAGAGAGCATGGAGCAATGAAGATACTCTAAAGCTTTGTGATGGTGTTTTGGATCTTAAGGACAGGTGGAATTTCTTAAATTCCTCCAGTTTGCAACAGGGATGTTAAAACAGAGTCAAGGAGTGACGTGTGCTTCCTTACAGGCTTAAATTTAATGCTTGGGCTTGTCAGCTCTGATAATAGTATGTGATTTCCCTCCACTTCAGCAGATTCTGCTTTGTTTATAAGCTGAAAGAAAGCTAATCTCTCATTACTTCTGTGAAGACTTCAATGGCTGGTTGGATGTAATACTGAAAGAATGTATTGATGTCCAAGGCTGCAGAGTATTACAAATTAATATTCAAAAGAAGTTAAATGTGAACTACTAAATATGCCTGTTCGTTATTTGTTTACCTGAAGAACCCTGAACTTGATGAAATAAAACCTGTAGTAAGCTTGTGAGAGTTTGTTAGGTGGAATTGTTTTCATTCCAAGGATTCTTAAACTGAGGAGGATCCTGAGCTTTTCCTCCGTGGTTTGTTATGGGCTCAGGAGCTGAAATTGGCTCTTCCGCAGGAGCATGAGGCTTCTAAGTTCCCTGTTGTGCTACTCTAGTTTAAGTGACTAAAAATCCCCTTTGTGCATTCATACTTTGGCTTTTGGTCAACAAAAATATCTGAAACCCTTGAAAGCAGAAGCTCTTAAAGTTTGGTTCATCTACTTTCAAGGTGTGCTTTTGTTGGACCTCAAAAAAGGAGCATTTCCCATCCAGGAGATGGCCCAGTCTCTTGCAGGATCTGCTGTGTATGCCCTCACCTCAGCTTTTCTAAATGCTGGGAGTCCTGGCCACTGTTAATTATGCCAAATATGCACCAAGTGTTGAGCTAGCTGGGGCTAAATATCTTGATCTTTACAGTGATTCATTTCCATAATTTTTCCTCTTTAACAGGACTTTTACCCATCTACAATGATTTCTGGTGGTTTTGCGTTGCTGATATGCTTTATGTAGAGCTATAGTTGATGTACTGTTACACAGAATTGGAGGAGAGTAAACATTTTTGTCTTACATTAATACTAATTTGTTAACTTCCATGTTTTTTTCCGTTTAATTCATTTTTTTCCTTGAGCCTGTGGCTGTTAGAGACTGTATTTGCTGACTGTTTTAGAATCCCGTTCGGTTTTTCACCTGAGATTTCGTAATCTCTTGCAGCAGAGCTTCCACCTCCATATACTGCCATTGCAAGTCCAGATGCCAGTGGTGTTCCTGTAATTAACTGCCGCGTGTGCCAGTCACTAATCAATTTGGATGGCAAGCTACACCAACATGTGGTTAAGTGCACAGTGTGCAATGAAGCTACGGTAAAAAATGGATTTTGAGCATTTTCTTTCTGTGGAGGGAAGCGGTGGGAAGCTGAACAGTGTCATTCGTAGGTCCTCACCTACAAAGGGTCAGCCTCGGGCTGACATCCCTGCTGATGCCCTGTCAGTGCAACCCACTGCTAATGTACCTAGTGTGGAAGTTCAAGGGTTGCTGCTACAACTGGCTGCCTTAAGCAGCTAGAACAAATCTTCATATTCTTTCTGACCACCTCAGCAGGGTTTCATTCAGAGGCAGGGGACAAAAACCAAAGGTTTTGTTTAAGTAATTACTTCCTCTGTAAAGAAGGGTAAAATGTTTTCTGAAATTGTTTTTAGTGGGATGAAGAGAAATGAGGACTTAATTACTTTTAGGCCAGAAGAAACAAAGTAACTAAGCCATACTTTTCCCTGGATTTGTGTTTTCTTCCTTAAATTCTACTCAGTCAATTTGTTGCATGCTAACAAACCACTACACAACAATTTTGAAACACAGAAATTACAGGTTCTGCTCCAATTACTGTAGTGATCATAGGCCATTTTGCTCCTCCTTCTCTTTTCTTAATTCAAGTCTGGCTTTTGAGCTTCTGCTTCTATTTTTTTTTCCCCGTCTGGTTTTAATTTGGGGATCTGATAACTGGGGCACTCCAGAGCTACAGAGGGCATTTTCTTGCAAAATACTGGATTATATTTTAGAAAAACCACTTCAAATTATATCCAGAAAAAAAAAAAGACTCAAATCTGTAGGAAAACTTTGTTTTTCACTTAAAAGCAAGAGTAGAGAACCTTACACTAATAATCACTTTCCCTGCCAATATATAATGTTTCAGGCCACAGTATTATCCAGGTTTTGAGACTTGTGATTTTCTGTGTGAAAGAGATCCAGAAACTCAACTGCCAGGTTTGAAGAAGATGAGCTCAATACATTTTAAAATAATATGGCAGTTCAGCGAAGTCTGCATATTCTGTTAGCAACTGAGAGCCAGACTTTGATCCTTTCACTTTTAAATAGTCATTACACCAGGCAAAGAGGATTTCTTGATATGTTGATTCAAAAATGTATACGTAACACTACTTCAGTTCATTTTTTTAAAAATATATGCTTAAGCCTTGTGTTATTTATTGCTAAAATATGAATGCTTTTTTCCATTAGTTTGCAGAATTTCTTGTTACTGAAAATGTTCTTGTGTGGAATTTTCACTTCTTCCTCTTTTGGGGGCGGAGGGAGGTAGAGAAAACTTTTGATTTTTTTTTCTTGACTCACAAGTTTCCATCTATAAGAGGAACTGTATTCATCTGTTAAGAAGATCTTGTCAGTCTTGAGTTGTTCTGTTTTCTCATACTTTTTAGAGGAAGAAAATGAATTGCTGTGACTTCTCATGTGTGTTCTGTGCTTTTTTTTCTTTGTTTAGCCAATCAAAAACCCTCCTTCAGGGAAGAAATATGTCAGATGTCAGTGTAATTGTCTTCTTATCTGTAAGGATACCTCTCGGAAAATAGGCTGTCCAAGACCAAACTGGTAAGAGTTACATCTATAATTTCCTGCCAATTTAATTATTGCAAATGCACAGGTTGCTTAATTTGCCTGATTCAGCGTGGGAATTTCAGAATGAAACAGGAAAGGAAGCAGTAGGTTGGCTTTGGTCCTGTCCTCCTTTCTTTGTTACACTGAGCTTTCAATCTCTTCTTAGCTCTCAACCTTAATTAACACATTGTTTAGAACAGAAACAAGTGTGATTGCCATAGTGGGCATTCTTACTGTTGGGCTTCCAGTGTTAAAGATCCCACTGAGGTAGGAGTGTTTCATTTTCAAGTGTTGCAGCCCAAATAGGAGAAACTGAAATGAAAGCTGGGTCTGCAGATACTTGAATAGAGACTACCACATTGAGCGCCCTAGTCACCAGTCTGTTGTCTCTTCTGGTTTTGAATCATAGTTTGAGACCTTGGGGGTGAGAGGGAGGATTTTTTTTTTTTTAATTTATTTTGATTACTATGGTATTAAGGAAAACCACTAACAGTCGGAATCTTTTTGTAGAGGCAAAAATCTTCATGGGAAACTTAGGTTGTAATGCATCATAAGTTTGGTAAACAGGTTAAAGCAGGAGGTCTCCAATTTTATTAAAAGACTTCTTGGAAGACTGCATCTCAGCAGTTTTCCTAAGATAGCCTGTGTATTTGTCTTATTAAAAGACGAGCAAAATTGGAGTAGTTTGAAGCAAAGATTTAAGGAGTATGCCATAAATGGAAGGCCCTAGTTTGAAGGGAGACCATCCGGCCTATGATGTTGGTTACATAAGTGTAGATAAAATGTAGTACAAGTTAAATAATACTTTCATTTTTCCCTTCTCTTTTTTTTCCTCCTCATGATAGGAAGTCTGATCTTTGTTTTGCTTTTTATTTCTTAATGTGGGTACTGTCATTTTGGATGACAAATGGTATAATTATGTTGGAAATGCACTGGACATAAAGGCGAATCCTTACGAACTAATTTTTTCCTTCAGGTGAAATAATTGTGTTTAGTCAAAATAGGGTGTTTTTCCTCTAATTCACTCAATTTAACAGTATTTTTGCAATAAAATGCAGAGATGTTGCTTATATTGACTTGTTTGTCAGTAGTGTGAGAAGAAGCAGAATCTGACTTGGGAAGAAGTGTTAGATTATGAAAGCGCAGGGACTCTTTCAACACATTTCACATAGGCATGTACATTCCATTTCACAGGCTTGCTCAGCCTAGTTATTAAGATTTCTTTTTCCTGAGGAGTTTTTTTTACCATCATATGACAAGTCTTTGATCTGTACAGGGTTCTGACTTGTGTGGCGGATAATGAAAGAATGTTTTTTGAAATTGAATGAAGACACCTTAGAGAAAAACCAAAATGTGGTCCATCATCTCTTTAAAAGAACTATTGTAGCTTAAAAGTATCACATATTTGGTAGTGACTGACTGAACTAATTTCAGTGCATCGTCCTTTTGCCTGCTTAATTACGTGTACATTTAATGTTCTTAACACAGTAGACGCATCATTACTCTTGGTCCAGTAATGCTGATCCCAGAAGAGCAGCCAGCTCAGCCTGCCTTGCCAGTTCAACCAGATGGAACTAGAGTGGTGTGTGGGCACTGTGGAAATACATTCCTTGTAAGTAAAGCACCAGATTCTCCTCACCAAAACATGGTATTGCGTAGGCTATTGTAAACACTTCTAAGAACGTATTGTCTCAGTCTATGGCATCTTTGAGGAACTAAAGTTTCTTCTGTGCTCATATTGCTGTGGATATCTAGTCCGTATTGCTTAATCTTTGCATTTCAAGAAAACGTGTATTGGTTTTCCTGTGTATTCATGGGTAAAGCCCAAAGTCATTATTTCCGCTCAGAGATACAAGAGTTGACAGTGCTGGCAGAGGAAGCTACACTTACTGGGTTCTGTTTGGATTCACAATGATGGCTATGTTCTGCTGTGGCTAAGATAGCTTAGTTTCTGCCTTTTCTGCATGGGACCCTGAATTCTGCTGATTATAGCACTAAACCGTTAGTCTGCCTGTCAGTTGTTAAAGATGTGGAGGTTATGGTTTATATCCAAGGCTGAAAGTTTCTCCTGCTTTTGTAGTGGAAGGATGGGATGCAGAATACTCATTTTGCTAAGGTGTTTTTTCTTCTATATGAATAAGAGTCTGCTGTACTTGAATTTTGAGTTGGGAACAGCCTCTGCACTACATAAGTAAGGTTTAACTTTATTACCTAGCAGCGCTGAAATGTGTGTCAGTTTTCTTAGTTACGGGAAATGGCTAAGATCAGAGATAAAGCTGAATGACCTGTGTTTATCACTGGAGTGTTGTTGTGTTCCTGAAACAAAGGACTGTAAGATGTGTAAGGGCCAGGGAGTGCTTGAGTACATTTCATGAAAGGAAAAGGGAAGCTTAGAAGGTGGCACTGCATGTTGTCCTGTATTAGCAGAAAGGGAAAGTGATGGGTTCTGTAATGGAATAGACATGTTCCTTCAAATCCTTGCATCAGGCTTATGGTTCAGTGGGGTGTGTAATAATGGCTTAACTACTACGGTAGGTGAAGAATGCAGGGAGCAAGAGATGGCTTTTACAGTTTTTTTTAAAACAGAAATAAGAATTTGTTTGTGAATTTACAAGTAATGTAGTATCGGAGAAAATATTAGATGCTTGAGAAATTATTTCTAGTAATTCTGCCTATATATTAAAAACATATATATTTAATCCTATTATAAGCCGCACTGAAGAACAGTAGCCTATAATTAGAGATAGCTAGAGTGGGTTTTCTGTTTGCTTTTTTTCTTTTAAATGCAAGTCTGCATGTGAACTTAAGTAAGGATATCATATTAAAAATAGTGTTACAAACAGAAAATTACTGGACCTATGGAAGAAGAAGGCCTTTTTTAAGGTATTTTTTTTAGTATAGTACCACATTACTACCTTAGGTACCTGCATAAACACTAGTCTGATACAGAGTCATAATTTTATTTTGTAATGTAGTTATATTGTTTAGCAGGGTTTTAAAATTGCATAGGCAAAAGTAATGTTGTAAAAGAGTTATGCTATTGAATTTTTTTTTTCTTCACAGGAAAAAAAAGAAAAAAAAAAACTCCATGGCTTAATCATTTTTTTGTTAGTCAGAGTCATGAAGTATAAATCTCATTAGTAAATTGCTGGCCTAACTTCAGATGCTCTCATAAGCATGGGGTTTTTATTTTAGTCCCATTTTCTTTCTCTATATGGAGAGGCCAAGTTAATTTGGTAGTTTACACGTTGAACTACTTTAGGTGAAATACAGCTGTGAAAAGTTAGGATAACATAAGAAAAAAAATACAAAAGACTAGTGTTGTGCATAGCTACCAGATTAGACCTTAAAAAGCTAAGGTTTCTAATTCAGAATTTGTGCATGTGACTTCAGATCTGATGGTTGCTTTAATGAACTGCATAACTTTGAAAGTCATGGTCCTATCTGCTGGTAAGACTGGTTTACACAGTGTTTTAAAAAGAAACCCTCAAAATCATTAAAAATATGAGGCTTGTGTTCTGTTATGAGAAGCAAGAAATAAAACTGCCTTACTTACTAAAGGCTTTCTCACTTTTCTTTGCTTCAGCCTTTTTCTATTACTAATTTTAAAGTTCTGCAAATAAACATTTTTTAATTAGGAAAAATCAGCAAATTGCTTGGTGTTGGGAGTGAGCAGGGAAGCAAAATATAGTAGCAGTGCTTTAGGAAATCTGGAAATTCAAGTTTTGTGAGGGTGTATATCTGCACTTTGGCATCTCCACACAGTAAGCAAGTATGTAACACTAGATGCATCTCTCAGCAACTCCATAAGGGATCTCCGTTGATTCACTTGGCAGTAAGAGCATTAAAATTCTTTATATAAATATATATATAATATAAACTTTATAGAGAGAGAAATATATTATTTTTACATGTATAATTTTAAATATAAACTTTATATGTATAAAAAATTTATATATAAATGTAGTAGACAGGCAAAGCTAGGGATGAGAAAGTCAAATGGCCAGTTGCTTTTTCTCTGTTGTCTTCTAAGAGCATCAACTTACCACCTGTCAAATAGGTTATTTTTGTCATAAAAAAGCATAATTATGGGCTGCACCCTCACACCACGTGTGTAGTGTTCTTTTTAACTTATTAAAAGCACTCTATGCAGCACCCTCAGGTTTCTCAACTCGGAAAATAAATAAACACTGAAGTGATGCAACAGCTGAACTACGGTAATTATTTGCGTTTTGTTCATCAGAGTATGTTTATTTCTTGGATAACCTGATAGTAGCCTTATTTGTGTTAAAGTTTCCACTCTTTCTGGCAGATTTCAAAGCTGGACATGTGGATAAAGTGGTAGAATAGAAATGGAGGGCAAGATAAGAGTTTAACCATTGTGCTAAATCTCAGTCTTACCTGGTTTGGGCATTTTTGAGAGCTTCTGAACCTGTTCTGTGGCTGAGTTACTGTTCCTGCCAGCAGTAAGTCCCTCCCTGCATCCCTCTGCCAGGGGCTCTGCTGCTGGTTTGTAGCCATCGGAGCCAGGGGGCTGAGCTGCTTTTGGAAATGGTGGCAGGTGGGAGTGGGGGCCTGTCCCCCCATCCTCCCGTGACCTTCCTGCTTCCAGAGACCCTTGAGGGCAGGAGCCAGGAGCAGGCTGTGTAAGGCACAGGCTGGAGGATAAGCACTGTGCTCTGACAGTTGTGCTCTGTCAATTTTTGTTTGGTAAAACTAATCAAATACAAAAGTAGTTAGAAATAATTTAATTGAAAAACAACAACAACACTTAAAATGTTAAAACATTTCATTTTTTTTTCTAAAGAATTTAAATTTGCAGAAGTGCCTTGCTTTCCCAAGGGACTCCTGGGGTGACACTGGGGTTAGGTGAGGAGCTTTTTTGGCAGAAGCACCTTTATGTGTCTGTCTAAGTCAATTAAAAACACACTCACTCACTTTGTCTTGTACTGAATGCACTGGGAACTATTCTAGGCTCAGAAGGTAGAAAGTTTTTGTCGTATTCTTCTAGCAATTGCCCCCCACCTGACTTTTCTTTTTTTTATCCCCAGTTGAAATGTGGAAGAGGTCTCTATAATTGTCTCCTAATTGGCAATTTGTGTAATCATTTACTCTGTCATTTGAGTTGGAGGGGGAGCAGTTTATGTTGTCTGTGAAAAGCTAATTTTCATGTGTATAAACTCAAAATTTATTAACACCATGAAACAATGTTAGGTACTTCAAAGCACTCAGGCATGTCCATAAAAATACCAAGTGTAACTTAAACTATTTGTAAACACAACAAAACTCCAAGAATTAAGACACATTAAAATGACCTTCCCCTACTTCGCTAATGTGATCTGAATTCTTGTAGTTTGAATGTTGTCACATTTTTTGTTCTTCCTACAAGTATGTCCTGTGTGTGCAGAAAGCATCATAAAAGTTATTGCTTCTGGTACTTCCAGGTAAACTGAAAGGAAAACAGAACGTGAATGCTTTTGAAGCTCAAAAGCATTTGAGTTTATATCCGTTAATGATGATGGTTAATAATTAATGCGGAATCTTAAATAAAACCATAGAAAGATCATTAATGAGTAACTTCGGAAATACTGTGGAATAAAACTAAGCATGCAGAAGTGAAGCTGAATTACAGATATGCAAAATGTAAGCCCTGGATTTAGACTGGCTTCTATTTCTGGACTTGCAGTTCAAGTAGCTGAAAAACCATTGCTGAGGAGGCCTGGTGCTATCTCTGGTACTGACCACTCCGCGTTACCTGCCGTCACTGAGGACACCTACGGGAAATGAGAGTAGTTTTTGACATGGATGCACGCAAATAGTCAACTTCTTCCATGTTCCTGCTAAAGGAATTAGCTTTAATGCTCATAAAATGAGTTGCTCAGGTGGGAGCAGAATTACAGAAGCTTTTGTTTTATACTTTTAGGGATCAAACAGAACTGTGTTAAATCGATTTGGCTGAGTCCTTGTCCAGAACCGGGTGAAACAGTGGAGAATTTTCCTCATTAGAAGTAATTAAAACTGAGGGACAGAGGCAGGAAAAATGTACAGTAAGCATTATGAACCAGATCCTTGCTCACAGAAAAACCTACTAGTACCGGCTAGGCATTATAGGCCACATCCTCTGTTTGCTTGCAGAGAAAATCATCAATTTGTTCTCAGTGCTGTGATGTAGCTAGGTCCCATGTTTTCTGGGGCCTGTATGTATGGGCTCTGATTTTGATTTGTGTTTGTAGCAGTTAAAATAATACAATTTGCTTCAGTGACTTCTGATTTCTCACAGAGATAAGGAGGATCTGAATGGAGGCATTAGTATCCTGGGCAATAGCTTCTAGGTGCTAGTAATTTGCAGTGTGACTCTTGCATGGATTATGAGGGGAGGGGAGAATTATGCTTAACAAGGAAACTGTGCTAACTACCTCCAGTTGGGAAAGGCAGCAGGGAAGAGCTGCAATTACACTATACTTACAGAGTGAAGAGTGATGGTGTTACCCCTTGTTCAAGGCAGACATCTTTGAAATGCCTGCTTAATACTCGTACTACCACGGAATTCAGTGTAAGAAATACTGCTGGTTTTGAACAGGTACATGACTGCATCCTTTGGTGGAGGTAGTGCTAGGTGTTACTTCTGCTAAGGCTGTTCCCAGAGAGACTTTAGTCTGTGCATTGAAGGTTGTGACTGTACCTTGCGTGGTTTTATGAATCGCCTTTTCAAAATGTTATCTAAGTAACCAATAGCATTCTTTATTTGTGTAAAACTTATATTTTAGAAAATATGTGTCCTTGTTCTTTAATCTCTGAATGTTTAACTCAGTCTTCCCAAGTGATGCAAGGGTTGGGGAAAGATGGGAAAACGGATTTATTGGTAATTATGCCAAAGAAAACACATTTATTTTGATTCAGGGTATGTTCATAGACTTGGAAGAGAAAAAAACTGTATTAATATTATGTTGCCCATACTGTGCCTGTGGCTGAAACCACATGACGTCAAGTGAATCTTGTAATGCTAAGACAAGTCATGGGAAATTTTCGCATGGAAATCCTAATCCTATGTTGCCACTGACAAAAGGGCACCCCATTTACGGAAGAAAGTAAGAAACAAGTCAAAGAAAGCCTGAGAAGCAAAACTGTTTTCACAGTGACGTTTAGCATGAAGTACAACAAACATTTTCTCAGGCCAGTTTTTCAACCTTTTTATTTTTTTCTTTTTACAGTGGATGGAACTGAGGTTTAACACACTAGCAAAATGCCCACACTGCAAAAAAATGTAAGTTTTACAAAAGCAAGGTTGCACAATCTAACTTTAAAATAATTTACCAGTTTCTTCCATAGAAGTCTTTGGAGTAAAATCTGTTTGCCATGCTGATTATTTTTGCCATGTTCATCTGAATTTCAAGGCTAAAAATCATGTTACATTCACATGAATTTTCCATTGTATGTATGAGTTGGTAAATTTTGACAAATCCAACCTGCGTTAATTAAAGTGCTCTGGTTGAATTGTCAGAGGCAAAAATAAGCTGCTGACAATAGACAGAAATGGGTTGCTAAAATTAACGACAGCTAGGAATCTTTTTCTTACATCCTTGAAATTTTCCTGCTTCGTGCAGTTATTAATCAGGTAACATGTTTAAAGTAGAATTTGAATTGTCTTATTGTGAATGACTGAAAGGAAATAAGCTTGTCTTAATTTCAAAGAGGCATTACTGCTTTCATAAACTCAACAACTACCTTATGTTAAGCATCTTACTAAGTTTGCTAGTTTAATATTTATAAACTGGAATAACTCATCTACATTTTTGCTATTACTTCAGTAAGAGGAAAGTATTCCGTGTCAGAAAAAAATTAGAAGATGAGAGCTATAAAATGGCTTGTTTTTATTTGGCTTTTGTTTTTTTCAGTGTTCTTGTTTGTTTGTTTCTTTTTTTTTTTTTTTTGTTCTGAAGATTTGCTTTGCCATTTTTATTAGAGGATGGCATTATTGGATTGGCATATATGGATTAATAGGTTGAAATAATGTTGATCTTAAAAGTTACAGCACCAACAGCATTTGTATGGAATGTCAATGTGGAGTATAACTTAGAAATCTTACTTCAGAGGCTTTCTAGTCCTGACGATTTATGTACAAACTTGCCTTCCTTTGATAGGGAAGTGCAAGTTCCAGTTAAAGGAGCAAATACTTTATATATTGGGAACAGAGAACTGCAGTTATGTGTTAAAGGAAAACTAGCAGGTCCCTTAGGAAACGGTAGCCTTAGAATAAATGTACTTGAGCTGTTGGCATAGCTCGGCCTTCAGAGGTGATGAAAATCTTTTAGCAGAGTATTTGATAGAGAAGTCATTGCAGTGGTATGTCTAACCTCAGGAGTGTAAGTGATTGGGTATGGAACAGTGGATGTGTTTGGGTTTGCTGAGGTCAAATAAACTCAGGATCTTGATGAGATATTGCTTTGCAGTTTTTTTGTTTTTACTGGTTGCAGACAAGTTATTTTTTTTTTTCTTGGCAGGGCTGGTGGAAGGGCTGATGTTTTGTGGGGTTTGTTTGTTTGTTTTAAACTAGTTGTAGTTAATGTTTTATTTTTTATCACTTAACACTTGACAGCTAACCTCATGCCATCTTTCTTTTTAGATTGTCCTTAAATACAGAATGATTGATTTGCTGTCTAACCTTTTGGGCTGTTGCTGTTGGGAAGTTTTCTTTTTCTTTTCCTCTTCCCAAAAGTTATACCATGTGATCTTTTGGCCTGCCTGCTGTTGATTTATATTACTTGTATTTTAAAAAAAAGCTGGAGTCAAAGATCCCTTTGCATTTTGTCTTCAAAGTGCAAAACACGCTGTGTGTATGTAATAAAACTGGACTATCTCTGCACTGAGTGCAGCCTGGGAAAGTGACAGCTTAAGCAGCAGCTGAGTTGCAGAATACAAAACAGATTTTAACAAATAACCTTTTCTGTCCATGAACTGAGGATGCAAATCATTAAATACTATAATTTAACTTTGAATGGATTGCTTGGTGTCTTCCTGCCTTTGTGATGTGATGGCCAGGAGTTCTGCACTTCCAGCAGCATAAACATTTCTAATGCATGGATTTAGGGCACAGCATAGGTGAGGCAGAACTTTGAGCCGTGGTGATGGAATAAACAACTGCAGTGACCTGCTGCTTTCTCTCAGCCCTTTGTCCGAGGTCGCTGTATCTGCAGCCAGATACACAGAAGGGAACCTGGGGTGTTGCCAGCTAGTGCAAAACTTTCTTCATTAGTAGCTGACAGGTCGGATGCAAAAGTGTTCCTTTCTTCTGTTGAAGCAGTTGGTGATTGTCACCTAGAAAAGGATAGTATAGATTGAAACAAAAGACACCTCAAATACTGCAACAGTAAGGCTTTCAAGAAGATGTCTGAGATTGAAATTCTCAAATACTTTCCATGACTTTTTCCACAAACTGAAACTGCACTGGATCTCTGCAAATGGCTTGCTTGTGACCACCTGTCTGGTTGATGCAAACTGTATCTTAACACCAAGAATACCTTGTAAAATTGTAGGGATACTCAAGATTTATTTTACTAGAAGGTCAATAATGAAACAACATTCAGAGAAAATGAAATGGTTGCAGCTCAGAGTACATAAATTAAACAGAAAATCCTTTCAGACCTGGTTGTTCTACCTGCCACCGTTGTGGTCCCAAATTTATTTATTTTCTGTCCTCTTTCCTACATATAAAAATCACTTTTGAAAAAGGGAAAAAGAAACAACTTGTTTGGAAATACAGGAAATGAGCTGTGATGCAGGCTGAAATCACATTTTTGGTAACTGACCAAATCTTTTTGGAGATGGATTACAAAGCTGCTCATGCCAATGTGGGTGAGGTGTTTGTGGAAGTCATAGCAACATTAATGTTATCTACTGTATCAGGACAAACCAATGCAGTCACTGAGGAAGTTGTTGCAATAGGTTTTTATTTTGTCATATAGACAATGACCTGAGGAGAGGGATCTGAACTGTTTCTTTCACTGTTGTGGTGTTTTGTTTCAAAATACCAGTTGTTTGTCTGCCTGTTCTCCCACCTCCCCACAGAAAAAAAAAAATCCAAATAAATTTACCATTTTTTTGCTCCCATAAAACCCACAGGACCTTTAAGCAAGCGAGAGGTTGAGACTGGCATTATTGAAGCCTCCAGTTTCTGCAGTGCTTTTCACCTTCAAAATACTGACATTTGATTTTTTTTTTTTTTTTTCTTAAAAACACTCCTAAAGGCACATCTGAAATCATGGTAATAACTCCTATTATTTGGAACATAAAGAGGCCCTCTGTTATTTTCTGGGCCCCTCCTTTAATAGACTCTGTCCCTTGTGGTTTTCCGCTTATTACCACCCGATGCTTAATTGGCTTTGGTGTCTCCTGTACCTGCTACTGCTGCCTAAAGGTCTGCAGGTGCCTTTGCTGCCTGAGAAGTAGCTTGGTAAGACAGGATCCTAGGTTAACAAACTGGTTTGGGTTGGAAGGGACCTTAAAGCCCACCCAGTTCCACCCCCTGCCATGGGCAGGGACACCTCCCACCAGACCAGGTTGCCCAAAGCCCCATCCAGCCTGGCCTTGAGCACCTCCAAGGTTGGGGCATCCACAGCTTCTCTGCGCAGGTGGACTGCTGCCTTCTCGATGGTTCTGTAGTGTCTTCACCCTCATTAGTCACACAATGAAAACAGCTTCTGCTGTTGAAAAATGTTCTTTTGACCCTAGCTTTAATATTTCTGAATGGGACTGTCAAACCTCATGCAGTTCATAGGTTTTGGGATGTTGTTCAGCTTTCTTTATTAAAATTAGATTGTATGATTGTGTCTAATTTGGGGAAGGTAGAATGAAACCTCACTATTTAGAGTGGCCCAGTGGCTAATATCACTGAAAATTAAATTCTTGATTTATCAGGGTTGCTAAATATTCCCATGTTTTTTATGTGACGTTAGAAATTTAATATTTGTATTTCAACTTCCTGTAGGAGGGAAAAAATGCAGTTAAAATTCAATGAAGACTTTTTATTTTCCCTCCATCGTTTGAGGACATTTCTCCCCCAACTTTTTTTTATGGGTAGTAGGGGGCAGAGCTTGAGAGAAATATGGATGGAAAATAAACATAGTACCTTCACTACTATGATTATGAAAACAGGATCATAAGTCAGCTCTGAAAGTGAAGGTTTCTCTTCTAGAGTGAACTTCCCCTGTGAAATACGGAATGCAGTAAATATCATGCAAGCTTCAGGTGTATTAAGCATGACATTTCTACCAGCTTGCTGGCTAGTTACTACTGATTTTAAGTTATCCAGCTCCATAATAGAAATAACCTTGAGTATAGAGCTGGCAAGTTCTGCAGGAGGAAGGAACCTCCGACAAATTTGGCAAGCTCAGTGCTCATCAATTTAATTTTTAGAGACTTGACTCCCTACTTTCCCTTGCACACAGCTTCTGTTTGGTTTTGTTTTCCTCCAGTAACTTGGAATCAGACAACACTTTCCTCCTCTAGAATGATTGTAGAAGTATTTAAGGAGGTTTGAGGGGAGCTATGTTTTTGTGCATGTGTGTGCGTGTCTGTGTTAAGATCTATCTGTAGCTGATAGTGACCATTAACCAGTGAGGAGGGTGAGGGAATTTCCACTTGGGGAAATAGCAATACCTATATACAACTCTTGCCTTACAAGATGAAGCTCAACCTGTGTGCACTAGTTTGAGGACTCTTTTTTTTTTTTTTTTCCTGGAGCATTTTAGAAATTCCTTTTAGAGGAGTAATACTGGAGTAAAGCTGCTTAGGCCAATCTATTTGAAGGCTTTCTAAGGTGAATGCTTAAAAATTCCTAGTCACATGCAAAGCATATGAGGCCTTACTATGTGGTTAAGTAACTGGAGCCAGAAACTTGGTCAGTCATATGATGGATGCGCTACTTTAGTCCAGCAGGGCTTTCTTCTGTTCTGTGTTTATCTCAAATATGTTGAACCATCATGAGATGAAAATGACTTTCTATTGCATCTTTGAACACAGTACAAGAATCCCAGAATTTCCAAGGGCATGCCAATCTCCCAGAGTGGGAGGAAGTACTTTAATGATGATAACATGCTTCAGGTTGCTTTGAAACTACCCCTAAGACAGATGGTAAATGTTACATGAAAGCATCTCAGTCCCTTTGGCTCCTTCAGCTCTCTGTATTTAAAGGGAATCGAGTAATATTCCTCATTAGTATAGCTACATGTGATTGTAAATACTTGACAAATAATCCTGAAGTCAACCAATGCTGAGCTTCTAGCCAAAATTTTCTAACCTGTAGTGAAGAATCTAACGCTTTATTAGCATTTTATATTCAATTTGGTTGAAGCAGTGTAATAGTTTGTTTAATGCAGCAGGCAGAGACTGCTGTCTTTCTTGGAGTTTGTAGCCTAGATGATGAGTGACAGGATTTCCAAGGGATTTATTTACCTTGGTTGCCAGCAGTGATTTGCACAGCTAATTCAGCTTGCAGAAGAACTAAAAGAAAATTGGAAAGCGAAAATAACTTGTCAGATTTTTGTAGTTACTAAAACTGACTTAAATGTCTGAGGAATTTTTCATGCTGAACATGACAAGTTTTTTCTCATGTTTCTGACTAAAACAGTTGGGGGGGAGGTTGTTTGTGTTTTTACTATTCAAGAAGTGGGATAGCATTTAGCCAATTCACAATACTGAGTGAAATATTCCGGTAAATAAATTGTGCAAATTGTTACTGTTAAGACAACTTGGGGCATCAGAACTCATTTCCTGGTACTTAGATGCAGTGGATGCATTAAAGACGTGTATTGATGTATTAAAAGACTAAAAAGTGTCTTACAACCTACACTGAAGCCTCAAAGCAAACTTGGATTTTGCAATCCAAAGACTATTCAAGGTTCTTACCTGGGTGTACCATGAATCCTGGATGTAGATGCACACAAACCATAGGTGTGTCACAACTCTTTGTTGCAAGTGTCTAGATATTGAGATTTTTTTTTGTCCATCTTCATCTATAGTGCCCCTTTAAACAAACGTGGACTGTCCTTCACTGTTCGGTATACTTGTAGAATTTCTCTTCAATTCCATACACTCAAAATGGTGTATATGTATTGCCATTCTCTCCCTTCCTCCCCCTCACTTGGAATGCAGATACTTTTGTGTGGTTCTCTTCTTCGAATTTAAAGTACTATTTATTTTCTAACAGTTCTTCTGTTGGAAGTGCACTGCCTCGGAGACGTTGCTGTGCATATATTACGATTGGAATGATATGCATCTTCATTGGAGTTGGATTAACTGTGAGTGATGTACTGTTTTATACTTGCAATAGTGTAGAGGAGCTCCCTGGACTGACTGCCTCTTCTCTCCCCAGCATTTGAGCAAAACCTCTTAAATTTGTGTATTTTTGTCATCTCTGTTAAAACCATGGACTTAATCATCTGAGTTAGCTAGAGAAATGAAATGTTCCTAAAAGATCTTCACTCACTTTGAGATTCTTCTCTTCCTGGTGTTAAATTTGACTTTTCATCTTTCTATGAAAAATAGTTTTACTTCTTTTTAGAAATATCAGAACATCTTGCTCTCACTAGGGCTCTCAAAACTTCTAGGTTTCTAGAAATACATATTGCTGCATTGCCAGGAATAAAAGTCTTGCTGCAGTGGAGGGGGGTGGGACTCCAAAAGAGTTGGAACTTGTACGAATTATAAAGTAAAATACATGTTTCAAAGGAGTAAAACCAGATAGTAAACTATTTACAAACTAAAAGATGCACATTGCTATTATTCTGTTATTTAGAAAACTATCAGGCTTACTTCATGTTAAAGTATCTGGTAGTGATTACTAGAGCTGACTTTTTACCCCACAATCAGAAAAATAAATATTGAAAAATGCCATTAGTTGGATTCATGTGTGATTCTCACTATATCTCTAACTTGTGTTACAACCTAAATAACTTATGTGTGTGAGCTTAAATGAGTTTTGAAGGATTTTTCCATTTTTTTTTCCTACTAAAAACTGTTGTACCCAGAAATAGAGACAGATTATTTTTTTGACAACCTTCCTGAATTTGATCAAAATGTTTCATCATGAGGTATCGCCAAGAGGCTTGGCTTGTGCAGTCTCCATCCTTGGAAATTTTTGGGACCCAACCAAATTACAACCCTGAGCAATTTGGCTGATCAAGAAGTTGGACTAGAGACCTCCTGATGTCCGTTCCAAGCTCATGATCACGATCCAATTTTATGACCATAAAATTGAGCTAATAAAATATTTGATTGATCCTTAACAAAGTGAAAAAGATGCTGAAATACTTCTTACTACCTGCTCTTCAGGGAAGAAGCTGTATTGCTGTATGTTACACACTGTTTACTTTTCTTTTTTTTTCAGGTTGGTACGCAAGATTTCGCCAGGCGATTTCATGCAACGTATGTTTCTTGGGCTATTGCTTATCTCTTAGGTTTAATCTGCCTCATTCGAGCCTGCTACTGGGGAGCCATAAAAGTCAGTTATCCAGAGCACAGTTTTGCATAGAGAAATTGTTAGATTATAGCAGATGAGCATCTAGTAATTCTGGATATTATATCTTGGACACTTTTAAATCTTTCCTGTAAGGATTCCATTCTGTTCAAAGTAGTTCTAAGACTGGGGGTCTCTAAGAACAAATGTTCATTGCACTACATAATATGCAACTAGTTTGTTTTGCTGCTAGATTCCCTAGCTCTGAATACTAAAGCTGTGTTTACATGTTCATAACTCTGTCTTTGTAGGTGTTGAATTTTATTTCAACAGACAGTATTAAGTTTTACATTTCCTTTGTTACGTTAAAATCAGTCTGCCATTTTTCTAGATGATCAGTAAGAATTCAAAAGCGAGAGTGTTTATAAGTGTTTCTACAGTTGCTTCACATTTGTACTTAACATTTTAACTAAAATTACATTAAAGTGGCTTGCTTTAAAACCTAAGCAATAAGCATTTTGCTTGAACTGCTTACTGTATCTTTTGCCTAAGATCATAGTGACCTTATTCAGGAAATGAAAGTTACGAGTGTACTTCAAAAGACTGTGACACTGTTGCTAGAGAGACATTTGTAAACACTGTATGCTTTGAGATTTTCAGGTAAAGAGATGCTCTTTTGGTAGTCCAATTAAATTTCCACTTATCCAGGATTGGATTTCAGTTAGGATAAATGCTTTCTTCTTAAGGATCCTGGGACTTCGGTGGGTTTTTGTTTTTATGTTTTAACTGGCAAATCCTAAAAGCCATGCTCGGATTATGGAACTCCAGTTACTTGTGCAAGTTCCTTTACAGGGTCTAAGGGAAGCATTTCATATGACTTGTTTAGAAATACTTCAGCGTCGTGTAGGTGACTATAAGGCGGTGATGGGTTGCCTCTTACTTTCCTTTGATCATGTCAGATTTTCCCTATTTGGGAGAGTTATGCACTGGTCACTGCAAAGGGAGACACTGTAAATTCACGTTTACTGCTGTAGTAAGAAAATGAGCATTACTTGGATCATTCCAAAGTAATTCAAAGTACATCTAGTCAATTTAGCACTGACTTAATAAGAGAATACGGAAACAGAAAGCTTTTTCTAATGATGTATTCACAGAGGATTGAGGGACCAGTTCTTGCACTGCTCATCTTTACAGTTTTAAACAAGTTTTTGCTAAATTCAGAAGGAATGTCCTGAGTAATTTAGACTGTAGTAATTTAGATAATGGGGTTGGATGAGTAAACTAATGTGGATGTTTCAGGGATACGTGTAATTTAAATTATCTGTATTTCTCCGAGGACAAAATGCTATTCAGATATGGATTTTGGAGCACAATAAATGTAAATGATCAAACTGTAAATGATCTGTCTTTGTATGATGCTAAATGTATAAAAGCAGTAGCTCAGGATTACATTGTACCTTTTACAAATAAACTAATAAAGAAATAAAGATTATTATTCAAACTTAATATATTTTTTTATTTATAAACAAAAATATAGAAGTGGAAGAGTTCATTAATAATATATAGAAACAACATAGATATTGTGCAACAGGAGTGAGCTTTGCCTTTTTTCCAAATGGCAGCCTCGGGTACACAAACAATTTGCTGTTTTCCTGATGTTTTTGGTAGAATGTGGAGAGAACAATGAAGGGATGAGACCACTGTTGAGGTTAGTAAGGTTCTCCTTAGTCAATCAGTGGCTTACTGAGAGGAATATGGTAATGTAGTTTGTGGATCATTGTGCTCCTTTGCATCCTAAACCTTTGAATACTTTTTTTCTAGTTGTTCTGTGTTTGAAAGTACTACCTGCACACTGCATCGTGAAAAAGAGTACATTGGGGCTGTACAGAAAATCATCCACTGCTTTTGTAACTTAAGAGGTTAAAAAAAAAAATAATAATAAAAAGCTGGCTATAATGTTAGATCAATGAATCATACTCTTTTTTTTTTTTCCCCTCTGTTAACCTGTACTTTGTTTCCTAGCTCATGCTTCTCCTTTTTCTTCTCATTCATTTTGAGTGGAAGGGAAGATATATGGACAGCATAACTTCTCTTTGTGCTATTGTCTTGATGCAGACAGAGTATTTGCTACTGTTTCCTTTTGCAGAGTAAACCACTGTAGTTATTTCTATAAAAATATAAAACATTGTTATTACATTTCAACCAGTTTTTTGGTACAGAAAAGTCATGATCTTTAAACACATAAAAAAAGGTAATATAGAAATCAAAGGGACTCTGATCTGTTCCAGTTCTTGGTAACTTGTGGAGCATGCTTGTTTGCAGACAGTCCTTGTCTTCTGTGCCAGATTACATCTCAGTCCATTAAACTTTTCTCTAAGCTTTAAACTTAAAGAATCCTGTCCTGTCCTTCCTGAAGGAGTTCAAGGTTTGTTTTTAATCACTAGTTTATTTTGTTGACTTTTAATGGTCTCTTCTGTGATGTATTATTTTGTGTTGGGTAGGGGAATTGACTTTCTGAACTTGCAGTGAAGGGCTATTTTTTAATTCTCCTTCTTACCAAAGAGTTTTATATAAACTGATTAAAAACTGTTCAGACCTTAAAAACCCGATTTTCTAATTATGAACCCACTATGAGCATCTAAATGGTTTTGTTTGAATCCCTCATTGATGGTGATATATCTCACTTTAAAAATAAAGACTAGAGGATAGCATTTCTGAAAGTGTTTTTTGACTATCAGGAGATCTTTGACATCAGTAGCATGTTGAAAGGAGATAAAGGTTTCAAATCAGCCAGATAAGAAATTCATTTTGAAGTGCTTAGAGAAGGTGCTGAAACAACCTTGGAGCCATTATTGTTGGAAGCTGGGTGATCAGCAATATTTACTGTCTTCTGGTCTTTCAAACAGTGTATGCCTTCACAAACACAGGGAAAGACAAGGCAGCAGCTTAATATCAAATGTTAGAAACTAACTATATGGACTTGAAAAAAATAAACATGTGAGTAGCAGCAAAGATGACTTGTCGTGTTAGATCAAGCTAACTGCCTTTCAAGGCAGGGCAAAAATGCTGCACTGAATGCCACATGCCCTCTAATCATCAGCAAGGCTTCTATAAAATACTGGTGAAATGTTCTTCTAAGCCAGTTTGTGAAATACAGCAGTAATGTTGTTCAAAATTATCAAACTGGGGAGAGGTAGTTGCCACGTATTTGCCACTTAGAAATACTTAATGCTCTTGTATAGTTTGTGTGTTCTTTACACCATGTGTTTCATTCATGATAAAAAGCCAATACAAACTGAGAGCAAGCTGACCAGCTGGATTCAAAGTCAAATTCTTAAATTGAGGCAAAAGTACAAATAAATAAAATCCATTGCAAAATTCCATAGCAAGGAAGGAATGCTTTCTAAAATGCCTTCACCAGCATGACAGTGGGGTGAGAGCACTGAGTAGGTGATGAAACATATTTCTGCTTCTCTGCTGTATTACAAAAGCCTTGGCTCAATTGCTCTCTCCAGTTTGGGATGACGCGGTTCAAGTAAGATAACAATTAATTGCTTCTCATATAGAAAACTGAAAAGGATAACTGGAGATATCGGTCTTCTCAGCCGACTCATATTTTTGACAAGGGAACATTCAAATAAAGACAAGGCCGCAACACACAACCAGGGGATAAAAAGTGGAAAAAAAGTGACATAAATTGCAAAGGGAATTTAAGTTAGACTGGAACCTTAGGCAAAACATTCTTACAGTAAGAAAAGTTAAAACGCTGTTGTGAGGCAGCCATGAAGTAATAACAGTGCCCATTAGGAATGGGATCAATGTGCTTAATTGGACCAGGAGTGGGAAAGTCACACCTCTCTTAGCCTTGTTCCCCGTCATATTGGTTCCAAGCTTCTGATGTCTGAACTACTGACTGTAAGTTTTGGAGCAATTATTAGATTAATTTCTAGATGGATTAAAGATTACTAGGGTTTTTTATTTAAAAAAAAAAAACAAAAAAAAACACTGCCCTAGGCCATCATGAAAACAAAGCACTTTTGACCAACACCTTCAGATCTGGAACCAAGTTCCAGAAGACTGGATTGATGCAGTGCTTTCCTTGCTATGTATCAACCTGTACAGTCTTTTCCTCTGTGAAGGTCTCTTTATTGTATTATTGCCCTAACACTGAAAAAGTATTTTCCCCTTAGATCATATCAGGAATTAAATAAAAAGCAATAAAGCCCAAACTCTATTTTTTTAATGCGTGAAAACTTTCTTTCCCAGGGTTGTTGACAGTCACTGAGGATTTCATTTTCTGATTTATGCAAGTGAAAATGGGGAGATAAGAGAATGACAAGTAATGACTGTTTGACTTGCATTAACATTTTTTTTCTTTTTTTTTCCCCCAAAAAATATGAAACATCAAATTTACTTTGCTGGTTTGCATTTTTGGCCACAAAATTAGAGATTGATGTTATTTGCTCATTAGTACTCTGTCATAACATCTAAAATCTTTTCTTACTTCAAGCATAGAAGGATTAGTGTGTGCAAAACAAGAGCTTCACAGAAGAGAGCCACAGCTCCGTGCCTGTTCTGGAGGGCAGGCCAGTGAAGGGCTGTTTGCCTTGTGGCCCAGGTAATCAAGTGTCATCAGCTGGGCGATAGCACAGCTCAGGGGCTGCAGTGGGGTGCCAATGGGGACTACAAAGGGTAATGCTGTAGGAAAGAAAATGTGAGTGTATTGAAAGCAAACTCAATCAGTTCACTCACCTGTGGAGCAAGTTGTTTGCTTTTCTGAGATTTCAAGTATTTCAGTTAACATAGCCTGTCTTCATGGTTATTTTCTTTGTGTGACTTTGGTTTGTAATGGCAGTGTCAAAGGTTTCTTTTCTTCCCCCCCCCCCCAAAAAAAAATAAAAAAAATAAGTCTTGAAATGAGAACTGCTTTTCTCTTGGCAATAGAAAACTGTAATCATGGCATTTGGTATAATGCATTACTTTTCAAAGCTGGATGCTCATTGAGCCTTCTCAATACCAAAGTTTCTTTTCTTTCTAATAAAGCTAAAAACACATTTGTCTTAGCCAGGTCAGATTAAACTGTCCTCATTCCTTCGCCCTTCACTGGTGTCTGTCTCCGTACCGTGTTTCAGCAGCAGTGCTGTACTGTCAGAGGGTTGTCAGCGATTGCACTTTAAGAACATCGGAGGAAAAAGCTTAGTAGAAAATAACTTGAAAACCACCTCGATTCAGATTACTTTCAGTGATTTTGTTGGTGCGGTTGACGTGCAGCTGATTGCTTGAAGATGAAGGAACAAAAGGCTGGAGGTCACGAAGGAGAGGGGAGAGAGGAACTTAATCCAATTGAAATTACTTGCAAGATTTTGTTATGGTTATTGGAGCCACCACGAAAGAATATCTAGACTCAATTCCTCACAGCTTTTATCACAAAGGGGCTTTTCTGGGGGAATAATGAAGCTATTTGTTGGCCTGATTAGCTCGCAGCTTGTCGTGTTACACTTCACTGGAAGCTAGAAAGGTCTGCTAGGGAGGTATCCCTCTGTCACTGTCTGCTTTTTATTCATCTGTAGGCATTCTCTGTTGGCTGCTTCTGGGAAAAAAGTACGTTTGGGCTAAACGGTTCCTTGATCTGGGCCTGTATAGCTGTTTTTATGGTTCCTTTTTAACAGATTATTAGCAAGAAGTGCATTCAGCTAAATCTCATGAAGAAACATAACAGCTCTGACAGCGTAATGGGTTGGAAATTGCTGATCTGGATGATGGATCAGATGTTGTTGCAATGATTTAGTAAAATGATTGTCCAGTGGCTTTATTAAGAACGCTAACTATAAACAATGGCTAAAAGACAAAACTGCATGAGAAGCATGGGTTCATAAGGACAGTTGCATATTATGGTTTTATTCAATGAAAGTGCATCTCTTTATGGAGAAACAACAATTTATTTCAGAATAAATATAATAACAACTCTTTGTATAGCTTTCTATCAATTTATAATGAAATGATTGATGTTCCAGTTTGCTTAACATTGAGTATGTTTCTTAATGTTAAAAAAAACAAACAAACTGGGGGAGGGACAGAGGGCTGGGGTTAGAAAAACAACTCAGAGGGCATGCTCTTTATTTCCCTTGGAATATTATTTACGAGGAAAAATGATGTGGCTGATGGATTTTCAAGACTGACTTGAGTAGAAGCTTTGTGAGAAATAACTTGCTCTTAGGCTCAGGGGTTCTGGCCTGAAGACATGCAGCACATTACCTTCGTAGCAAGGCCAGGCTGAATTTCTAGTATTTCCAAAGCAACATCTTTAAATTTTCTCTGGTATTTAATGAAGTCTCTTATATGCTCTTAGACACTTAACGTCCTTCTAGCTATGTTTTCAAGCCTTTATTAAGGAAATTAATGTAGTTACCTAAATAGAAAATAAGCAGAGAATTTGATTTTATGCTCTTTGCCCCCCAGATTTTCCTATTTAATATTATTTTGAGTTCTTATTGTTTTTGTAATAAGATTTTCATGGTTTTCTTTTTGTATCATTTACAATTTTATATCTGTAACTGATACTACTGTATGTAAAACCTGCCAGTCTCAACCTCTTGAAATACTTCGAATTTTTGTCTAATTAAGGGATGCCCTTATTCAAAGACATAAAAACATGAAGCACCTTGAAGGAACGAATCTCAAATACAATTTCTATTGAATATCAATCTGAAAGGTATCGTGCATCTCCTGAGAAGCTCTCTCTGCAAGCTTGGAGCCTCTTACCCTGAGCAAGGCACCCCAAACGTCCCCCAGGTGAGCCAAGAGAGACCATCCAGGTTTTCCAGAGGGGTCTGAGTCAGTGTTTCATTGGAAATGCAATCACCTTAGGAATCTGCCCTTCAGAAATCTGAGTTTGCTAAACTGGCATTCTCTGAATTTTTTCCACATCAAAAAATTACTCAGCCAGCACTAATCTGTGCTGAAGAGGGCTGTAAGAGCCTGTAGTGCTGATTATAGTTTGTGTACCTTTGTTATTTAGGAGGCAGAAAATGGTCCTGCACCCTTTAACACAAATGCACACTATTGTTATTTTGATGGGAAGGCCAGTGAACTGGAAAGTGTGCTTTACAAAATTGTATTTAACTTTTTCTTTCTCTAAGATTTACCTGTCTTTTATTTCTGATTTGATGCTTGTAATGTCAAACGTTAACCTTTGAGATTAAGAAAAATAAAATCCATCACAGGTGTCTGTCTCGGGCATACATTCTGTGCAGTTTCAGTTTAAATAGTGCAGGTTTTTCCAGGGATGTGAGCAGGGAAAAACCTGTTTGTTTATGCTTAAATAAAACGATGGAGCCAGAAAATTCCAGCTATCCCTACCTGGTATGTTGAAACACTTTCACAAGATTAGTTGGCATTCTGTCCAGCATGTTTTCAACTCTCCTGAGATCGTGTGCTGAAATATGGCCGAGTTACAAGACTCAGAAAATTTTCCCCTGTGTGTTCTCAGTAGATGCTTGTTAGGAGATGTCAGCTGCAATCTCAGGAAATGCGTTTTATACTGGACAACTCCTGCTTCCTCCGAATTGGTCAAATCAGTACCTTCATTCCAGAGATACAAGACATACAGAAGGCTTTCTGTAACTCCTCCTCCTCCCATACCTGAGAGGAGAAAAATATTGCCTCCTCCGGTGCTGTGGACTATTTCGTTGGCAACAAGAAGGAAGAAAGGAAGTAACAAGGAGAGTCGGAATGAAGAAGTACCCTGCATGAGGACAGTGATACAAAAGCAGATTCAGGAAGCACGGTTTGTGAGAGTCAGGCCAAGGAATAGGAACAGAGAAAATGACACTATGGAAAATGAGGAAGAAATACTTGATAATTTGTTGATAACATTAATTTCTGCTTAAGCCAAGCCTTATGCAGACTTCTCCTTTTCTGTGTGTGGTATGCCTTTTGCCATAGCATCTAGTCTGTGGAGGGTTGCAGCATCCCTGAGAAGCTGTAGTACTCCAAATCCCTATCCACCCGACTTCAAAGCCAAGGATGAGGATGGAGAGACCCTGGGCTACAAGCTGGGCTTAAATCTTTGCAACTGCCATTGTCAGCATCAATCTAGCCGGCATCAGCTAACAGGAGCTGGAACGCCTGAAGCAAGAGCCCTCCTTGAGATTTAAGTGTACTCATGATCCCCACAAGTTCCCTCCATCAGCACCGTGTTATGTGACCAAGGGACTTTGGAATTCCTGGCAGAAATGCTCTGAGCTTGACAGTGCCTGAGGACCTCCCATGTGTCCCCGGAAAGAGGGGAGCCAATATAAATTTTGGAGTTAAACCTATCACCCAAGGGCCAAAACAACTGAGGAACAAGAGCTACAAAGGCAATCTTAATTTGCATTTCTTAAATTATAAATGAGTAAATGCCACTTCACAAAGCCATTCTATGCAATGTTATATTTAGATTGTCTAAACTGGACACTTAGAGCTAAGCAAAATTGTTAAAAATGCATGCATGGTAAATGAAAAATCAAAGCGTGCTATGAAATGGCTTAGATTTTGCCCAGAGATCTGGCTCACACCAAAAAAACCCACAACCCATAGGGTTCTCATCACGGCAATGCATTAATCTCAGTCCTAAGTTTCAGTGCTGTCAGCCTTCTTCACTAGCCCCAGTAAGGTTAATGAAGCATTCACCTTGTAAGCATCATTGTGTATGTACTGCCTTACATAGGGCTAGCACGAGAACTCTCCCCAAATCCATTGATTTTATTCTGATTAGAAAAACATTAAAGTGGTTTCATTTACATATTGCTGAACAAAGCAGATGCTGCAGGTTTCCTGAAAAAATCACGAGAATCTGCATTTCTATTCAAAATACTTCCAGTTTTGTTTAAAATGCCTTGTCACCAGTAATGGAACTGGTATACTTTAGGTTTCACTGACTGGTAGGCTTTCAGCAAATCAACATGTTTTGTGACTGTTAGCAAACAGAAGACACAAACATTACATATGGGCTTTTCTTCCCAATTAGAAAAAAATATAATGTGGCAGCTGCCATTTATAGTAAAGCCTCAGATGTACAAGCACACTGATTTATTTTGAAAAGGCAGAAATGGCCCAGTCATAAGACACGACATAGTTCTGGTATTGTGCTTATAGGAGGAAGCTTAACAAGAATGCTTTTACCACGTCACCAAAGTAAAAAAGAATAACTTTTTTTCTTCATCTTTGTTTTAAAGTGAAATAGTGAAATGCAGAAAATGTAACTGTCAAGTACATTGCCATTTTAAAACTGATTTCTTAAAACAACAACAAAAAAATACTGTGCAGCCCCTTCTGTTTCAAGTTACAGTACAAATGGTCTGGAGCTAAAGCAGAAGTTCATGCAATTTAGTGCAATTGGCTTAAGAAAAATTTATATATATATTTAAAGAGATCCAAACTGAAAGCTTGGCATATATCTCATTTTGGGAGGGAACAAATGAAAGCTTTCTAATCCATAGTTTTCCACCTGACGGATTATAGAAAGAATATTTCCACCTCTAATTCAGGCTTTGTCAAGTGAACTGCTGCAATTCCCTGTGCTTTCGGTGTTAGGAAGACAGAGCAGTTTAGGAGTGGAGAATTCTTAAGTCCTGCTTCACTGGCTGTGGATAAAGCAGTGCTGCTGTCACGCACAGACCTAAGAGTGGTGCTGCGGTGTGTGTGCCACTGCCCGTTCCTAAGCCAAAGAGCGCGGCTGCCCCATAGCCAGCCAGCAGTGCGGTGATAAGAGCAGGAACATCAGCCCTGACAGCCAACACATTACCACAGAGCAGTCTGTAATCCTGTTATGCCCAACATAGCTCGTATTTTTTAATGCAGCAGTGAGTGTATTGGACTGTTGCTAAAGCTGATTTGATTTCTGAGAGCAGGCAATGGAAGAAGATGATAAAACTTACAATTTAAATTCTGAACGTATGCTCAGAGAACAGTCTGATTAACAAACGGTATTGCCTCCTTAGAAATGAGAACTTGATCTGACTTTTTGATGTTTTCTTCTTATTTTTAGTGCAATGAGTCTAAAATCCTTTTGATTGTGCCAGTTAGGGGACCAAAAAAATACCGTGCTCGTTCTCAGTAATGACTGCACTTCAGCTGTTCATTTTGCAGACAGAGAACTTCTTCCAGTTTACACACTAAACAGACTTGGGTATTCAAAAAATCAATTTAACGTTGATTCGTGTGGTGGTTGTAGGGCTTCAGTTGCAAAATAAAGTTTCTAAGGCACAATTTTTACTTCGTGTGTGTGCGTGATTTTGATTAAACCTATGTTTGGTTGACGGCATCAACAATGATTTTGTTTCTGGCCTGCTCCTGTTCCCTGTTTGTATTTGCTGTTTGGTGACCTCTGCCTTTCCCTTGCCTTTGTCAGCATTTAAGAAGAGCACAGTAAGTTACAGGATAAAACCTGGAGCATCTGGGCAAGGAAAACAATTTGGCCAGACCAACCTGCTGTCCCAAGTTACGTAACCTGCCAAAATTTGATGGGTCCACTGCTACAATGAAGTGGCAATCCGAGGTGACTGAGCCCAAGTAAACAACAAGTGTGTCAGAGCATAAATAGCACCGTTTCGGTCTTCTATTAGCTGGGTAATCTCCAGTAGGGAACGCCAAGCCCCACAAAGCATTCATTTTCCCTTAGTGCACCCCCGTGCTGTTTCAGTTTTAGGCAAGACACAGGCTCGCCCCCTGCTTTGTTCTTGTCCTGCTCCCAGAGGTAGTTGGAGGAATGAATTGGGAAGAGGCTGCAGGGTGCTGCAGAAGTTCTCACTGTCTTTTTCCAAGATTAGTACGTATCTGCTGGATATTACATGACACATGAGCTATTCTGGAGCACAAATACAGGTGCAAAGTCAGAAAGGACTGGAAAGCACTTCTGCTGTACAATGCTTTTAAAACCCTAATACACATGTACATAGAAAAACACAGAACCAGAGACGACATTATGTAATGCAGAAGATCAACAAGTGCTAAAGTTGCACTCTGGCTGCTGTCTGGTCGTTTGTCATTACTATCAGACATATGCTACTGCCTAGAAAAACAGAGGGAACTGGTTTAAGACAGATACTAAACTAAGAGCTATAGAAATATTAATGTCTTTCTCTTGTAAATAAATTAAAACTTGAATGGCAATAGAAGTAAGAAACTTTATTCTGTTACATTATAAAACAGTCCTACTTTCCTTTCCTATTTAGGAAAAGCTAAAAGAGGTCAGAATTCTTCCATTCCAATATTTGGTAATTTCCACTTAGCCATTTTACAAAAAATGTATTTCAGGACGACAAAGCAAATTTGATTTCCAGGGGTATAAGGTAATAGATTAGTTTTCATTAATGTTATTCTTACCCTCATAAATATATACACTTAGCTGAATACATAACAGTTATGTTGGAATTGTACTTCCTATTTGGCATGTAACGTAAAACTGTCAACAATTTTGATAACTACTTTTCCCCACATCCATGACATAAACAGATTATCATTATCTCAGTCCTGAGAAACAGGAATGCATAGTTTTAATGGGGATGAATTTTCATTCATTCATGCATTCATTCATTCTTAGTAGAACATTTTTATGATCACAAATCTTTCCTACCTTTTCTTCTGCTTTTGTTAATACAAAATACGAAACAAGCAAACAATTGATTCATGGATATATTCTGCTTGTCTATGGATATCCTCCTACCCAGACAAAGGTAGTTAAGCTGTTAGGAGCAATATAGCAGTTTTCCTTCTCAAGGATCAACAGTCCCATAGCATCTTCTTCCACATTATCCAATGCAATTATATCAAAATAAAGCTCTGCATCTGAAATGTGCCTTCTACATGCTAGTTCCTTCAAAAGAGGCAAAGGTCAGTATCCCAAAACCAAAAGGCAACTCTGGGAAGTGTGCAGCACCAGTGCTGGTCTGGCAGCAGCCCCTGATGCTGATATAAAACCCATGTGACATAACAGATCCAGTTTTCAAGGTTCTTCACATCCACAGAAATTAGAAATTTGGAAGAAAAATGTTGAGACTCTGTTACAATTAATGATCTCAGAAAATTAACTTTAAAACAAAACACATAATCGTAACGAAAGAGAAGCATGAGAGTTGACAGAAGTGAAAGTTTTATATGTGAAGAAAATATATTTGCATATATTAATATGCAAATTCATAGTTCATAGTATTCTATGGTGATCATTAACATTCAAACCTTTTTTTCAGTTACATGTTTTGTAATTACTAACTGCAGCAATAGCTTCCTCCTTTTAATTCAACAGTTCCTCTGGTCAATAAGATTAATCATCATGATTAATATTCTGAATTCTCAAATCTATGAAAAAGAACATCATCACTATAGTAAATTGGTCAACGTCAGGAATAGGTTGGAGTAAAAAAGCTTTTGCTGTTCTTTCCTTTTGCTGTTGCCACAAGACTAGCCACTCATTCAGCTGAAGTAGTCACTTCACAAAGTAGCTATATCACAAAAATACAACTAAAATCCTCTAAATGCACACACATACATATATTCACACGTCTTGCAGTGTTTTTTCTACTGACTGACAAATAAAGCACATAACGCTGGAAATAATGTTTTTTTTTTTTTCCTTTGTGCTGAATTTACTTTGAAAGTGGTTTTAGAAATAAAAATCTCACCCGAACAAGTAATGCTAAATAAATCACAGTTACATATGCAAATAAACTGATTGCACTTGGCTGCACAACTGATTGACAAATTACACTGAAAATGCCTTTTTAAACTTGCAGCTACAAGTCTGCCTCCAGGCTAGCCTAAGAGTCCTTTCATTTTAGCACAAAGACATTACTTTGCTACTACCTGCCATCCATCTGGAAACTAAAATCATGTAAATTACAATTACATGCTCATTTAGATGTGCAATTGCTCATTTTTACACGTGCAAGATGGATACTGTCTCTCATAAATGTTTTATGTTTTCTTGAACTGTATCTACGAGAGGGAATAACTGTGACCATGTGATCTGCAGACTTCATGAGCACAAACATTAAAAATAGAAATAATCTATTAGTTCACCAAGTAGAAGCTATATATTTTTTTCTTTATATGTGGACTTTGCTCACACATCAATACAAGTTTTTACTATTTTGCTATATAAAATTTCTCATGAATAAATCTGTCATTGTTTCTTCAAATTAATCACTGTATATATCAGATATTTGAGAGAACAATGGATAATCAACATGTAATGCAAGAACATAACATCATCAAAGGAAGTAGAAATTTCCACTAGGGTGGAACCAGCACCAGGAAAACTGGGGGGCAGTGGACAAAATGGAAACAGAAAACATTAGTTTATGTTTTCAGTTACCACAGTCAGAAGCAGGATGCTCTCTAGTCACAGGCAAAGTATGACAGCAGGTTGCTGGGCTCTACAAAATGGCTGTGGTCCAGTGCTCCCTCTCTGCCTATGGCAGAATGCTGGAAAGCTGGTCACACTGCTGCTGCTGGTATTGCCAACTCACGGGTGGCAGCGTGTGAGGTGATAACTGTTCCTGCTGGGATGGTCAGCGCCTCAAAACAGCCATTACCAGCCCTAATATTCCCATCTTCCCAGCGGGACCAGGAGCAACAAGCTTTCAAAATATCTGGCGCACACTTCTTTCCACTTCATGCCCTATTTCTTCTCCTGCCAGTTCTCCTTTCATTATACATTGACAGCAGCAGCACAGCCTACAGCCCCTGTGAAACATACATGTAAGGTTTTTACTGTCTAATTCATCCGTAGCATATTTAACACTGCAAAAATACTGGAAGGATATGTGAGACTGCATCACTGTATGTGTATCATTTTGATACATCAACCACAAGAAAAATTGCACTGATTGTGTGGAAATCTGTTTTGCAGTGCTTGCCACACTTCTTACAAAAGCACAACAGCCCTGTGAGAAACTGTACCTTCGTCTTGGTTGCCTCATTGATTTTTCTGTCAGGAGCTGTTCTGGAGTAGCAGCAAATACTTAGTATTTCTTTGTATGTACATATTAGTAATTAGTGCTGATTTAGCTAAGGGAGATGGTTGACATGAGTAAGGAAGTAACTATTTTACATGATAATCTTGGGAGAATAGATGACATGGGTCAGAAGAAATGTCTAACACACTTGGGAGAAATTACTTCAAGTCATATAAAAATGGCAGCACGTGGGTTAGCATCAGTGTTAAGAATGAGGTGGCGCACTATGCACCAGGAAACGAGCTGGAAGACGGTGTGTTATGAGAGAAGACTCCAAGAACAGGACATCTTTATCTATCAGCCTCTACTTCAGCGACACTATCCAACTCTGCATACCTGATTTCAAAAAAACAAAATTCAGAGGTTGCAGCAGAGAAAAACCAAGATGCTTGGTGAAACAAACAAACAACAACAACAAAGTCTTTATAAAAACTAAGATCTTAAGTATTAACAATGGATAATAGTAATTGAATGACTATTTATTTGATTTATAGAAATACCTATATATACCTATATATATACCTATATACCTGCTATATATGTAATAAAGTTGTATACTCAATGTTACCTATGCTGAATCTCTGAAGTCAGTAAGTGTTATATTTATATATATATATATATAATAAGTATATATATTATATATAAAGAATTAAAAAAGTATTTTTCATTAAGATTGTGTACTTAAGTAACAAATAAGGTGACTACCTGGAACGGAGGAAATGAATATCAGTGAATTTTAGTCTGCCTCCCTGGTAGTTAACAGGCCTTATCCACTGTTGCCGTTGATCACATGCTGCAACAAAAATATATTTGCAGTTCAAAACCAGGCGGGACACCATCACTTGTGTGCCTGAGAAGCTGGAGGCTGTTCCCTGGTGCCTTGTACCTGTGTGAGGGGCTGGTGCATTTGGGCAGGTTGGCACGGGCAGTTTCCAGGCTCACAAAACACCTGCCTCCTTTCTCCAGCCTCTGGGTTTTCCTTTTCTTTCTGGATGGCTGTAGTTAGGGAGGATGAGTCACTTATTTTCTCCTTATTTCTACTGTTAACCTGTAATACCTGAAGAATGAGCACTTCATTTTGTAGGAGGGATGAGTGACTCTAGGAGCAAGCAGACTGCGTTTCTGAACGAGCGGGAGACCTCATTAGCTGCCAGCACACCAAGGCAGCACCATGTGAAGAAACTCTTTCTGTTCAGCCACATCCAGACACCGACTGACCCCAAACCTTGCTTTTTGTGGCCGCCACGGCAACCTAGCCAGAAGCCAGGCAGGGGGAGCACACGCCCCCCTCCCTCCCTCCCGAGGCCGGAGCTCTGCCCCCCGACCGGCCTCGGGCCACCGTTCAACGGCCGGCGGTGACCCAGCACCCGGCGGTGGGACAGCCGCCGCCCGGAGGGCGCACCGTGGGCCCGGGGGAGCTGCCTGAGGCGAGGGGCGAGGGGAGCTGCTCCGGGGGGTGGCCACAGCCCGGCTGGGCACCCCCTGGGGGCCCGAAGGGGAGCCGGCGAGGGGGATGGCGGCTGGGCTAGGCTGGGGCAGGCTGAGGTGGTGCTGGCAGGATGGTGGGTGACGGCTTGGTTCCTGTGGGGTCAGGCTGAATCAGGGAGCCCCTCTGGGCAAGGGGGGTGGTCTCAGTTGTGCACTCGTGTGCCCACCTGGGGGCTTGAGGACTTTTTTATAAGAGTTTTATTAGTGCTCTTTGAGGGAAACATTGGGCCGTACTGTCCCTGTGGGGTCCTCGTGAGCTCATTGCAGAGGACGTCCAGCTTCTTCAGATGCTCAAAAAATAATAGTACAGAAATCTTGCTAAACCTTACTGCTTCTGCAGAGGGCTTCCTCGCTGCTGGGCCTTCTTCTCTGGAGGTCAAAACAAGAAATAACTTGGGAGAAGCAATGAGGGCTTGGCAAGGGGAAGGCCTGGGGCTGCAGCAGGTGCCCCAGTGGCGATAGCCTCTCCTGGAGGCAGTTTGTTTCTCAGCTATTAAAGCTGATTTTTCACCACTTTTATTGATTTTACTAAGATATTTTATTAGTAGGATAATTACTAGGATATTGTAAAAATTCATGTCAGGCTAGACAATCTGTTGAGAGTTCATCTAGCCTTCTACTGAAAGGACTTTAAAAGGAGGATGTGGAACTATGTCAGTACCGTAATAGATTTCACCCTTTCCCAAATGTACTTCTCATGTATTTTTTTCTTCTTCTGCCTGTTTTGGGAGTATGTGGTTTCCTAGACATTGTCCTCTTTGAAATCTGGGAGCGGGGATGAGGGGGAGGAGGAGAATTGTGTTGTTTTGTCATCACTGCAAGTCATCTTGTTTTTATCAACAGGAGAAAGCAGAAAAAAATATAGCTTTCCTTCATTGGAGAAGCCACCCGGTCTCTTACACATTTTTTGCTGTTCTGAAAAAGTGTGCGCATGTCATTTAAAACCAGAATATAGAGGAAAGCTTGTATTTTTTCATCTTCTGATGCAGCAAACAATACTGTATTGTTTTATGTGGAAATGTAGTCTCTAGTATAAATGTAGTTTAAATAAGCATTCCTAATCTGGATAAAATGAAATTTATCTTCCAGGTCAGTAGTCTCAGTTCATTCACCTGCAGGAATTTTCTTTGTTGCTTTGACTACAGCTTTCAAGCCCTTCTTTTTTAAGTTGAGAAGGTAGGGAAAACAGGCAATCAGATCTGTTTTTTTTTTTTTTTTTTTTTTTTTTTCCCCTCGTTTCAGTTTAACTGTTTTAATTCAGACATTATCTGACAGTTGGTTTGCTAGATCTGGATTCAAATTGTTTATGTTGGAAAACTTACTTGAAAATAGTAAAAGTTCAATGTTCAAAAGATTGTAACATACTAAATGAAGTGAATTAAGTGTTTTTTTTTGTTGTTGTTGTTGTTTTTAATAATGCAGAGACCTTTTGAAATGGGAGGGAATACTGACTGATTCATATTTTAAATAACCTAACTTTTATTTTCTGTTCCATATCAGAATTGGATAATAATCTCTATACATTAACTTTATAGTTTCCTTTGAATCCAATTCTTCCTTTGTGTTATAAAGTCTTTTTGAAAAAAACTGAATTTCAGTACTATTATTGTGCTGGTTGTTGTTTTAGCGGCAACGAGAAGGACTAAGCACGAGTTATGAGTAGCCATTTATTTACAATGGCAAACCTCAGCGGCTTTTTGTGTTTCTGTAGCAGCTAAATTGAGTAGGAAGATGCAATTCTGTATTAATTTAACTAAACCAGAAAAAAGCAATTGTGGAAGTACATGTATGTACATATAAGGGACATACAGCCAGCAGAGTGTAAGGGGTAGACCAGTGTTAGTTAATTTACCCCCCTTTTGATTAAGTTAACTGTTAGAAAATGCCTTTGTTTCCATCATGTTTCCCCATGTATTTCTGTCGTAACTACAAAAAGTCTTACTGAGAAGCAAGTAGGGCAGCTCAGTCAGAGGGAAATGTCTCATTATGTCTTTGCAAATTCTGTCCAACTTATTTTGTCATCTAAGAAAGGTTCTCTTAGGACTTGCTTTTCTTTCCTGCCCGATTATTTAATAAATAGTATATGCTCTTGTCACATGGTAGGCTGCTCTTCTCACTTATCATCCATATGTGAAGCTGAATACTTTGTGTTGATTTCTGCTGCTTTTTTAAAGTGTGGCGCTTCAAAATGCTAAAGGGAGCTAAAAAGTTTGTTGGTAAATCCCTTCAGCCAGCACGACCTGTGCGTCATTTGCCTTCAAAACAAGGTGAGTAACTCACAAAGCTAAAACGCTTATTTAAAGAAATAAGAAGGGTGTGCAAGGTTTCTTTTCTTTTTTATTATTATTATTTATTGCTTTGTTCACACTTTTTGCATAAAACAGTTCATTGCATAACTGTTGTGCTATGTGTTGGTCTCACACGTATCTCTCTATGATAAAATCTGATTTTAAACTACATCAGGTTTATGCAGAACTCTTCTTGGTGTTACAGTTTGGCATCTGAATTTCTAGCATACTTCAGGAAGCTCAGTCAGTCTTACCTGTTAGATTTAGATTTCTTGGGTTAGTTGACTCCTACTGTTGAAAACATTAAATATGCAGAAGTTAACAAATGGATTGTTTAATTCTATTGCAAATACAAAGTACTGCACCATACCGTCAAGCCTTCATACAAGTTTTTTTTTTTTTAATATGTCTGACAAAGACCATGCGGTATTTATATAAGATGTCTTATTACATTTTTTTAAATCTCTGTTTATGCCTCTTTGATATTATGTATTTCAGCTATTACTAAGTTAGAAATCTTTGGTAGCTGGAGAAAAAATGCCAGCATTGCTGATGTGGACAGAAGCTAAGTGACATCATTAACTTTTACTTTGTGTTCAAGTTCATGGAAGAAATTGGAAGTTCTATGATGACAGTCATAGAGCTTTTAGCTTGTGAATAGATGCCTATATAATCTCTTTGCAGTTTGATTTCAGTAACATTCTGTTGGCAAGTATCACAAGAAATAATGTAGAGTCTAGTTACAATATTTTTATCTTAATGTTTTCTTTTATCTTCACCAGCATCAACAATTACTTTCGAGTTTCAGACTGAGTTACCTAGCGACAGTCAAGTATGTTTGCAGAGTAAGGTTGACTGGGTGAGTACTGAGTAAATACTAAATGATGAAGTTGATGAAAGAGTGTGTTCTGGAGTGCCATAAATTGGAGGTCAGCTGATCCTTTATGTTAGCAAATGAAAAGTAGGGGGTATTTCCCCCAACTAGCAGTGTCCTTGAATCTGTATGTTATAAACTAGAAGCATTGGAAGTGTTTAAAAAGAACTGAGACTTTGAGGAGTGCCTCGATATTTGTATAGTTCCTAAAAAATACATCTTACGAATTACTTATGTAAGAGTCTTCTGAAAGTCAGTGTGGCTTTTGTTTCATCTTCACTGAATTTAAGACATAGCTCTTTCAAAGTACACAGATTCAGTCTTTTTTTCACTCCATGTAAAGAATAATACTAGAAATATATGTACATATGAGTTAGCACAGGCAGAAATTAATTTGAAGCAGAAAACTCAGAAACCTAGGTATTTAAATTGTGTGTGTGTTCTATGTTAAGTTCAATTGGCTGTGCCAGACTGGGCTGTAAATGGGGTTTAGCATTCAAAAAACAAAAGAGCTCTAGTGCTTTACTGCCTCCAAATACTTGCTTTTAGGCATGGTACAAAATGTCTTTCAAACGTGAAATTGGTGGTAGCTGTTTACTGCAAACTGAAGTTTGTAGTATTCCAAGTACAGGGCTTAAAGTTCTGTAGTCTGAATTTGATGTTCTGTTGATTCTGCTTTGAACATCCCTCAGAGCATACTGGAAGTTTTGATTTTTTTTATTTTTTTATTTTTGTAACGCCAAGTATCTGTTCCTTCATCTTTTGTTGTACTATGAGTTTAATAATCCTATTGTCCTTCTATTTATTGTGTGAAGCTTCTGGAAGCTGCCTTTGACTTTCTCTTTTCTTTTTTTTTGGGGTGTATGTTAAAGGCAAGGTGTTGGCAGCCAATCTTATGAACTCTAGAATTACTACTGCTACATATTTATCTTTGATCACAGGGAGGGAAATGAACAGTTGTATTTGTCTCTTGAGCATTGTGGTTGTAGAACAAACATTCAGAATAGTCCTGGGGGCAGCAATGTTGTAGTACTGAATTTCAGTTTCATCACTGTTTGGCTACATGTAGCTTCATACTGCATTTATTTGATGATGGTAGAGGTTTTTTTGATCTTTAATTTTAGCTTTTTCTCCGACATAAGACGCTGAGAAGGCTCTTAAATAATGCTCACTGCCAGCTGTTCTGTAGGTACTCCCAAATACCAGCTTATTAGTAAGTACCCAGTGAACTTGTTCATTTTAGTTGACAGGCAGCAGTAGCCTAGAGGCTGGCATAGCAGCTTCACAGAACATTTTTCTTAGAAAGGACTATGCAGTAGCCAGTTCTGAAGATGCCAAGACCTGAATCTGATGACCCATTAAAACGTGATGGCATGCAAATTGGTGTCTTGACAAATATTCTCCTGTGTTTTAAAAAACATCAGTCACCATCTGAGAAAGCTGTATGTTGTTATGCATTTGCTTTTTGTCTGCTGATATGGTAAGACATGGTTCCCGTTCCTAAAGCAAGATACATATTTCACTTCAAGAACCTGTTCTTCAAAATTATAATTCTATTAAAGGTGGTTTAAATCTTACTGCCTTTTTGGCAGGATGATAGCAGCGCTCTGTCTGTGCAATCATAAACCTTTAATTTTCGTTATCCCATTCCACCCTTCCCCCAATGCATTTCCTTTAACACAAGATAAAGGAGCACACTGCAAGGTACAAAACAGGAATATGTTGACGTAACACTTAATATTACTAAATGGTCTTAAGTAGTAATGACCTGTTAAATATCAGAGGATAAATATTCAAGTTGGTATAGGTTAGGATACAGGAAAATTAGGTTAACTTTGGAAAGCTTGGTGAAAGATGAAGTAAAAAAGCAGACTATTTACCGCTAACATTAACAGATTTTAGAAAAATAAATTGTAGACATAAAATAAGCCAGCTCTGAAAAATGAGGTACATAAAGCAGTGAAGGAACTAGGAAGAATATGGCAACAGAATTCCCCAAGCTGCTTTACTCAGCGGTATTTAATGTGCACACTTAAAGCTGTTTAGATAACTGCCAGGAAAACAAACAAACAACAACAAAAAAACCACACATCTTTATGGCACATCAGGAAGGTTAACATTAACTCTGAGTAACCTAACAATAGTGAATTATGCCATCTGAGGAACTTAGTATAGCCTAGAAAAATAGAGGAGATCTACTGTTGATAATAAGCACAGTGACAGTGCTTGTGTAGAAGATATTAGCCTTGATTCTAGGCAATTTCCAGTCAGTTTTCTAGTACAGAAGACATTTTATTAGTAAGACATTAGCAATTTTTCTGCTTTACGAGGATTAACAGAATAAAACTGGTAGTCTCCTCAAAAATTGACTACAGAACAGTGTGTAGTCAGAACAGGTAACTGTGAATGAACTGATTTAAATTTAACAACGAAAAATTTAGTTGAGACATGTAGCCTGTGGAAAATGTCCAGGTATTCATGTGTCAGTGCATGTAGTACAGAAGTTTGGGCCTTCTGTACGGGTGCTGCTTGCAACAGATACTAGCTGTGAAACTGCCTTTTGCTTTCGTACAGTTCTATCAAACTGATGTTCTGTGAGTGGAAGTGCCTGAGCATCCAGATGGGACTTATCCTGAATCTGTTACACTGAATAAAGCAAAGAATTCTTTTTATTCCTTTATGGTATCCAAATAGTTTTCAAAGAAAAGATTGGAGAGTGTTGAGTCTGCTACCTTATATCTATTGGAGGTAGAGAAAATGGCTTGAAAAGCCTCCAACAGTCAGTATCAGTTCTAACTTGCTGCTCCTTAAATACCCTTTTAAAATGATGCTGAGCTTCAGAAAGACATGCACTGCTTAAGGAGTATTCTTTATAGATGAATTCCATTCTTCAGAGATGTAATTCAGATGAGAACATGCTTGGGAGTGTTCTTGTGAATGATACTCAAATATTTAAGTTTTGGGTTGAAAACCAAAAATACTATATATCTTGATATTGTAAAGCAATTGGCGGAGTTGGGAGCATGGTGCAGGAACAAATACAAATCTGTTGTGGTGACGTCTCACACATTGCTGTTAATTATGCATGCCTTTTTCTTGTATTAACACATTCTTTGAGAATACTTTATTGTAATTGGGAAGGAGCTTTTTAATATCTTAAGGCTCGCCAAGACTGGTTGAACATTTATGAATCAGTTAGAATTAGCAATATGTCTCTCTATTAACTTAATCACCTGAAATTCCTAGATGTTTCAGATTTTTTTTTTTTTTCCCCAGAAGTTTTAGACAAATCAGGAAAAGATAACTGTCAACCACAGAAAATAGGAGTATGAGTAGAGTGGTGATAAGCTGATATGCTAGAAATATTTTTCCATTTCACAATTCCTACTCTCTGACTGCACTGTGGTCAGTATGAAATCAAGGTAGTGCAGTTAAGGTACAAATGTTGACTGCTGTCTCTGTCCAGAAAATGGGATTTGCTTTTGACAGATGTAGGTATTGGAGAGAATGTGGAAGAATGTGTGTGTCCTTTTTGTGTGTAACCAACAGTAACAAATGTCCTACAGGTACACATGAAACCTCTCAGGCATTTTACATTAACACTATTTCTATTTACAGTTCTTTTCTGTGTATGGACAAGACTGTCAGCTTTAATCCATCGGCTGTTATTAATAACTATAGTTCTGACCATGGTTTAATTTGTGCAAGTCTGTTTCCATAAAGAGGATAGTTATGAAATTATGAAAAGTAGAACAAAACAAAACACACACAAAAAAAACAACCCTGAAGTTTACATATTTTTTCTTTCCTGTTTTAGTTATCTGAAATGCCTGAAATGAAGATCTTAACTCAAAACACGATGCCTTGTCAACCAAACCAGCATGAATCAGAGGCAAAAAAAGGTAAAATATTGCAAGCAGATCATTTTCAGATTTGTATTTTCTGGGTGGAAGACAAAGGAACTTTGCTGCATATTATTTTTTTCTGATTTGAAAGTTTGTCTCCTTCTATACCACAATATGCTGATGTTATGAAACCTGGCTGTTCTTCATGGGTCATTCCAGAGTAAGTGTAAAACTTGGCCATAACTGAGGTGGGTAGACTTGCTTGTGTATAAAGATGTTCTGGGACAATGTTTTGGGAGTTCCTGTCTTGTAAAAATTGAGCGTAAACATTTTTTCATGCGAGTCCTGGTTTTGTGTAAGTTGCTTCTGTGTGCAGAAGTACAGGCCTGATTTGTGTCCTCTGATCTGTTGCAGGGGTCAGTCCTCCACTGTTGCAGCAGTCATGGCATACAGTCTTTAAGATTATTGCATGCAAGTAACTTAAGAATTTAAGAGTTCGGCTTCTTACTGCTCTCACTACAATGTTTCTGAAATACTAATATTCTGATAAGAAATCACTTAGTTTCTTTCATGATTTAGTCCCATTGAGTTTGTTCTTTTGTCAACCCTGTCCGTGTGGTTTGTTCCTCTTGCTTTCAGCATGACTCTTTTCTTTCTGTACTGCTTGTCATTCACTAGCCATAAAACATACTTCTATTTTTTTCATGGTCATGGTTTGGTAGGTTAAAGCCAAACATTTACTTCTTTTTTTTTTTTTTTTATTAAGGTATGTTCAAGATTCCAAAATTATTCTCACAGCTGTCCTCTGCACCATTTGCTGCATAATTCTTCATTCTTAAACATACCACAGGAACTGAGATAGTGATCCATATTAGGTCATCAATTCACCAAGATAATTTTTTCTGTGAATGTATGCACATAAACAGGCATCTAAAATCCACCTGTAATCTACAATCCTTCAACCTGGAGACGCCATTTGTTCTGTTGCTTATAATACTCAAGAACTGAAAGAATTATGTTAAATTTTACTGAGTCTTTCCTGTATTTCCTTAGTCTGAGTTTATTGTCACCCAGATTCTTGAACCGTAATTCTACACTGATGTGTGTTTCTGATTTGAAGGCAAGGTTATTTCTTTTGATCCTGGTAAATAAAATTACCTGCTCTTTACATCTAACTTGAATCACAGAATCATAAAATCATAAATTATCCCAAGTTGGAAGTGACTCACCAGGATCATTGAGCCCAACTCCTGGCTCCACACAGAACCCAAAAATCAGACCGTGTGTTTGATGAGAGCATTGTCCAAACAATTCTTGAACTCCACCAGGTTTGGTGCTGTGACCACTTCCCTGGGGAGCCTGTCCCAGTGCCCAACCACCCTCTTTGTCAAGAACCTTTCCCTAATCCCCAGCCTGACCCTCCCCTGTCCCAGCTCCATGCCATGCTCTCGGGTCCTGTCGCTGTCCCCAGAGAGCAGAGCTCAGCGCCTGCCCCTCTGCTCCCCTCGTGAGGGATCTGCAGGCCACCATGAGGCCTCCCCTCAGCCTGCTCTGCTCTGGGCTGAGCAAACCAAGGGACCTCAGCTGCTCTTCTTAAATCTTCCCTTTCAGAACTTTCACCATATTTGTAGCCCTCCTTTGGATGCTCTTTAATAGCTTTATATTCTTATATTGTGGTACCTGAGACTGTACGGTTCTTTGTTGGACTTTGCAATTTCTGTCTCTTGGTGCAGGCTTTCTGATCCTTTCTTGGTGATTTTGCTTGTGTGTAGAGACTGTTCTGTTTTACAAAATCTTAATTTGTTTCTCATCAGATCCTGGTCTTTATAAGCCATCACTTTTTCAATCTTTTGTTAATTGTCATCCATTCTTTCGGAGTAACACAACTTTAGAGGTCCTCTTGTTCAGCTACTGCCTATAAATGTTTCCTCATTTCTTTTTTCTTTCTTTTTTTTCCCCTCTCCTGCATCGCAGTGTGTAATTTTCACTGGAACTCAATTTTTACAATGTTTTACATCTTAGCTGTACCTGTAGTTGTCACCTAGGACAAGCAGTGAAGCTTGTCCATTTCTTGCCTCATTCCTTTCTTCTTTTGCTCTTTTTAAAGAGTATTTGCTTAAAAGATTGGCCATGGGTAGATGTATCCAAGGCTGTGCTAGAGATTGTGGTACAAACTCGAGTTCTAACATCCACGTTCTAAGCAAAGTCCTTGACTGTTGTTGAGTCTGTAAAACTCTTAGAACTACTTCACTCATACAAATTTGTTTGCCGGTTTATGCACAGTAAATTCCGTATTTTCTTCTAGTTGTTGAAAGACAACCATGTAAAAGCTCCAAGAAGAGAGTGACTTGGGTTTTGTTATCTGTCTCATAGAAATGTGCCACTTTGGTGTAAGTCCTCCTGATTAACTAAATCGATTTAATAGAATTAAGAGTGAGATGCTCCATAATTTAATACAAACATCCAATGGCAGACTTCAGTTAGTATTGCTTTTAATACTGGTTTTTACATACATACAGCATTTCCACCCTTTTAATAAGAAGCCAGATCAGTTCTTTGAATTCCAAACTTGAGTGCATTAAACATCAACATTGAACTTAATTGTGTGTATTCACAGAAAGGATCAAATACAGCAGAGATTTCCTTCTGGAGCTGTCAAGTGTTTCACTCTCTCAGAAGAAGCCAGAGTTTCTCCCTGATCATCCAATTGTACTTGAAAAGCCAGTAAGTGTGTTTTTCATGTTAAGTGAAGTTATGAAAAAACAGTCGTGAAGGTTTTCAGTAGCCATTTCTTATCTTACTAAGTCTTACCTTACTGTTTGCAAGGTCTGCTTTTAAACTTTTTACTCTGCGTTGTGTTGCATGTGTGTTAGCCCCACCTGCATATGCCAGTTTATCATACAGATAAAAATAACTGAGTTCTCTGATTCTACTCCGCTGCAACTGGGGCTTTAAATTACAAACCATTATTAGCTAGGATTTTGTTATGTAACAGCATGAAGTATAGCGCTTAGCTGTCGTTCTTGGTGTCTTCAGCACAAACTAGGGGTAGTTGAACAGGAAGCCAAAGTGACATGGTAAAAAGCATTTATGACTTTCTGTATAAGAGCTTTTTTATTATCCTTTTTTTTTTTAAATTGTTTTTTATTGTTTTGATGTGTTATTTTAATAGAAAACTCTTTTCAACTTGTAGCTATATAGAACTATTAATACTGTCTTTCTTTAGTTGGTCCTTTTCTTCTATTCTCTCTGTCTTCTGAAACACCCAAGTCATGTCTTCAGATCGTGGTTTCTGGTGGTCTCTATGTACAACTGTGTTAAGACTCCAAGGTGTCGAGGCAGTTGCTGTTGCGGCTACTTTTTATCTTTTTTTTCCTCCTTTTGCCTGACATAACACATACCAGTAATTGTTCTCCTTGTAAAGTATTTTATTTTTTGTGGGTGTTTGTTGTACAGTTTTCCTATGTACACTGTATACAGTGTCACTAGTCTGGGTCAGAATTTTCTTTTTCCCCCTTCAGTTTCATTTAAGGAAGTGATCTAGACATTAAATAAATCTTGTGAGAATTCCTGTTGTCATATACTGAAATAAAAATGTTTTGGGATGCGTGTGCCCTACCCAACAAGTCACTTTCTGTTAAAAACTGTGAAGTATTTGGGGATGGGAAGTTGTTCTATACGGGAATTCAAGTCTAAGAAACTGAAGAGAAGTTCAATCTTATCCAAGGAATGCCTTAGACTTTACTCTGCTTGTTGTTGTGAGTTAAACATCAGTTGGCAGTAAAACATCACACAGCTGCTTGCTCACTGCTCCCCACTGAAATGGGAAGGGCAAAAGAATTGGAAGGAAAAAAGTGAGAAAATTCATGGGTTGAGATAAAGGCAGTTTACTACGTAAAGCCAAAGCTGCGAGCACAAACAACACAATGTAAAGAATTCATTCACTATTTCCCACCAGCAGGCAGATGTTTAGCTATTTGCAGGAAAGGGAATCTTCATGCATAGTGGTTATTTAGGAAGACAAACGCCAGCACTCTGAATGTGTCCATCCATGTACCTGTGCCCCGCCTCCCACCAGCTTTGCTGAACATGACATCATATGGTGGGGAAAATCCCTTGGGCCAGGTTGGGGCTCTTGTCCTGGATGAGCCCTCTGCCAGTTTCTTGTGCACCCTCAGCATACTTGTGGGGTGGCAGGGTGAAAAACAGAGGGCTGTGGCAGTGTGTAAGCATTGCTCAGCAATAGCTTTAACAACCACGTGTGTTAAATGCGTTTGGTCTCAAATCCAAACCAGCACTGTACCAGCTACTATGAAGAAAATTGACTCTCTCCCAGCCAAAACCAGCAAATCTGCCAACTAATAAATCCTACTTTCAGGTCTCAGAGGTTAGTGTAAAAAGTTGCATGTTGAACTTTAAAACTGAGGAGTAATAAAACACCTTTCAAAACCAGAAGAAAAGAACAAGCATTTTATGTGACAGGCAAAGACCTTCATTATTTCCTCTTCTGTGTTGACAGCTTCTATTGGAAAACAGTGATAAGACTTTCATGAAATATAAAATTGATTTTTCAGCATGGAAATAGAAGAAACTTTGGTTTGATCAGAGTGTGGGAATCATTGGTGTGTAGGTCCCCTTAAAATAGTGACACCGAGGAAGCAATTTTTCTATCCAAGTGGGGATTTATCTCAAATAAGAATACTCAGAGCTCAGTATCCTATACACAGATTGAGCCTGTTAAAATTTTTCTTAGTGCTTCTTAAAATGTATGAAAGGGAGAAAAGCATTTCATACTTCTCGACCATGTAATCTGAGAAAGTACCGTGAACTGAAGAAGTAAAGATAAATTCAAAACTATTTTATCCAGTAAAGTGAAGGAATTTAGTCAGTGACTTGAGGCTCCTTCTCATGCAAAGGTGTGAAAGCTGTGTCTCACATTAGAGAATGTCTAAGTCTAAATATATGTGTTTATAAGTTCCCATTAGTTAAAAAACAAACAAACAAACAAACAAACAAAAAACAAAAAAAACAGAGCATTTGTGACTTCTAGAAGGATAGGAGACATACAGACTGATTTTAAGGACATCCTGTAAAGGAGTGCAAAGCAAGACAATTTACTTAAACTGAACAGTAAATGGTGTTCAATTATTTCATTATCCATCTTTGGCCCTCTTCACTTGAGCTTCCTTCATGCAGCAGACCCTGTCATTACATGTGAAAATTCCCAAGTGTTGATTAATCCCACAGCACCCATTTTTCTACATAGAAACCAGAGGGATCGATGAGACGCATGTATAAATTAAATAAATGATGTTTAAAAGGGGCAGAAGGAGCGTTCCGAATACATGAAGAGAAACACGCAATGCTGCAGCACGTCAGTGGCTTATATTTCAGGAGCAGCTGGCTATCAAGAGTTTGCTGCTGAATTGAATAGTTAAATAGCTTTTACCCATCTTAAAACCTTTGGTTTTGAGGTCGTGACTGAAATATATGCCCGTTTATAAGTGAAACTCATAATTTCAGATGGAGGTAGCTTCCTAGAGTGGCTTTTACAAAGATGTGTCATTACAGTTAGTTACCTGTGGGTTGCATTTGTTCCTAAAGGCGCTGTCTTTTTTTGAGAGATAGGATCAGCCCTACCTGCACATAGCTCAGCATCTGAGCTGAACTGACATGACTGTGTTGACAAAGTATGCCAGGAAGATTTCAGATCAAGTCTCCACTGCTGATGGAAGTAGAACAGTTTGAATGCCCCACCCCTGGAATTGCTCACGGCCAGGCTGGATGGGGCCCTGGGCAACCTGATCTAGTGGAATGTGTCCCTGTCCACAGCAGGGGAGTTGGAATTAGGTGATCTTTAAGGTCCTTTCCAATCTAAGCCATTCTATGAATTAATCCAAAAATACCAAGTTGTTAAATGTACATAGAGTAGAAAAGTAGACTCATGGAAACTTGGTTTAAATAATCTCTCTTTGCTGAAGTAACTTGAGGGTCTGTTTAACTTGAGGGTCTGTTTGTCTTGCAGGAAAACAGCAACCCTTTTGACATATGCAAGAAGTGACAAGTCGTTTGGAAGATGAAAAATCTGTCAGTGAAGGAGCTACATACAATGCAGAAATTCAGGATTCTTAAAGGTGCCTAGAGATGAAAACGGGACCTTACAAAATCTGTGGAAATGCCTGTTTCTATCTGTAATTTCCAGAATGCTCTAAAAGGCAAACTACTTTGTAGTACCTGAGATGGTAATACAGTTGCAGTGAAAATAAATTATTTTACATTTCGATGTGACAAAAGTATTTTCTGCATTTGTGTTATGTAGCTATATGGTTTGTCTGGCCATAAACGTTAAACCGGTACTTGAAAGAGGCTACTTGCTTACTCCTGACTTCCTTTCTTACCGGTAATAACGGAACAACAAATACTGCATCAAATCTCAAATGTGTCAGGATATGCAGTCTTCTTTTTTCTTTTATTTTTTATCTTTTTGTCAGAACTTCACTTGCTTTCTCTCTTTACTTGGAATCTCCCTCTTGACAGAAGGGATTCCTTAATATTCTGTGGATGCGCACTGTCTTTCAAGGTACGGAGTAACTTATTGCTAACAGTCTCCCTAAAATGAGAACTCTTCTTACCACAGGTCAGAACAGGAGAACTGTCTAAGCATTGTGTTTCTCGAAGCTCGTAAATAATTGCCCAGTGTTCTTCACTTTTCAAAGAGGAAGCAATGGGCATCATTGAGGAACAAGACAGGTTTTCATCACTTGTGTCAGTAGTGTGTATACCAGAACATAGCGGATGCTGTAATTTATTTTTGTTCAATTAGAATAGTATTTAAAAGTGAAAGCATTAGTTTATTTCTTTACAGCACCCTTCAGTTAACAACCAATAATAATTGTTATTTTGTGCAAATGTAGTAAACCTCAAAACCTGCATTCAGACCTGCAGTAGCATACTTTGGGTGGTGAAGGCAATTTTTGAACCTCTGTGGCAAACGGAAGCTAAATCAGATTATGCTGAATAGTAACTGCAACAGTGCAGAAAACTTTCAAGTTGACTTTGATAGACCCCTGATTTTTTCCTAGAACTATGGAACTATGGTAATAAACTTGACATTTTAAAAAATAATATATTTACCAGTAATTGTTCAATTAAAATAAGGTTGCAAGTATATTCGGTTTGTATGTTGTTAGCAAGTGTGTTGGTTTAACACCAGCAGGTGGCTGAGCTCCACCACACTGCTCTCACTCCACCTCCTCAAAAGGACAAGGGTAGGAAATAGGATGAAAAAAAGCTCATGGGTTGAGATAAGGGCAGGGAGATGACTCACCAATTATTGTCACAGGCAAAACAGCATAGGAAGATTAATGTAATTTACTATGTATTGATAACAGACTAGAACAGTGAGAAGTAAAAGCAAATTCAAAACAACTTCCCCCCCATTCACTCTCTTCTACATCCTCCCCACAAGTGAGCAGCGCAGGGGAATGAGGGAATGGGGGCTGCTGTCAATCCCTGATGCTTCATCTCCACCACTCCTTCACTGTTACTTTCTGCCCCTGCTCCATGTGGGGTCCCTCCCACGGGATGCCGTCCTTCCCAAACTGATCCCGCAGGGGCTGCCCACAGGCAGCAGCTCTTCAAGAACTGCTCCCACATGGCTCCGTCCCATGGGGTCCATCCCCCAGGAGCAAACTGCTCCAGCACGGGTCCCCATGCATGGGCAGTTTTTTTTTTTTTTTTTTTTTTTTTTTTTTTTTTTTTTTTTTTTTTTTCCCTCCCCTTTCCTCAGTCTGTTCTCCCAGAGGCCCAACCAGCATCACTCCCTGGTTTGGTTTGGCTCTGGCCAGCAGCAGGTCCCTTTTAGGGCTGTCTGGAGCTGGCTCTGATCTGACATGGGGCAGCTGCTGGGCTCTGCTCACAGAGGCCATGCCTGCAGCCCCCCTGCTACCAAAACCCATCAGGTAAACCTGATAGGGTAAGCAATGTTACAAAGAATGTTTGTTTGTTTGTTTTTAATCACTGGTAGTCTTTTGTAGTCCTGTGGGTCTTTTTTCCCCAGTATGCATTGAAGGCAATTTCTGTCTGTTGCTCTCTCAAAACTCTTAAATGACAGAAACTTTTTGAACTTGTTCTTGTGAATGATTCATTTGAGTGTTTGTTTGCTAGCAAGCAAATGGAGACTTTCTATTAGGAGGACTTGTGGCGTACTTGAATGTCTTTCTCTCCTTCAGCACCTGTTTGACACGAAGTTCCAAGGAGATAATTTCTTACAACAGAAAAAGTAAAACCATGACAAACCTGGGTGTACCATGTCAGTTTTCACTTAACAGATCAGCCTGCAGCAGTGTTAGACATCGCTGTATTTCCTTTGTTGCTAGATCAGTAGGGACGAGAAACCACGCAGTACACTAGGCTGAGATTATGGCATAGTAAAGAAGTCAGCCGGACCTTCAGGAAAATTAGTAGTTTTAATTTTACTTTGCTACAGAGGAGAAAGATTTAAACTTTTCAGTGATCTGTCATTTCAGAGTGCAATATGGCTATTGGGATGCCTTTTCAGGATAAGCAAATCTGTCGTTGGATCACGTATCTCTGTACATGACAGTGTCTGTGCCATTAAAGGAACCAATACTAATTCAGTATGGGAAAGCTTTGGGCTCAGAAGCATTTACATTTGCTGAGATGCTGTAAGAAGATTTAAAGCTGAAATTTGGATCAAATGCACACGCTCAAATGTAGGTGTGTAGCCATCACTCTCTGACACCCACGTCTGCTCAGAGAACCAGGCTCCACTGACTTTGTTGCCCAAGGGTTTGATTCTGCTGCCTAAAGGCAGGGATGTATGCCTTGTGGGTCACGTAGGATAGCTGAAGGAGCACCGTGGGGCTGGTGTATATGACACACAGCCTATAGGAAATGTGTCCTTCTCAGCTAGGAGCTGGAGGCAAGGTGGGATGCCCAACCTCACGTGCACTCGATGCTTTTGTTTAGGCAACTATGTTTAACTCAGAACTCCACTGATGAGGTGCCCTGGTTAAACACAAGTACCGAAGTGTGACACCTTTCAGAATTTTGGGCTCAGTCCAGTCCACAGATTCTGGATTACAGAACCACAGTGTAATGAAGATTGCTGGTTTTTAGTCTAAATTCCTGAGTTTTAATTACATGTGTCAGCGTGATCTGAGGTGAAATAAAAATGGAGAAACACTACAGGGAAGAAGACATTTTATTGAATGTGACTTTTGAGTTATTTTTGAGTCCTGTTTGTATCCAGGGACTGCTAGGTGAGTGGAGAGAGTGGTATTTTCATGTGTAGAGCTTGCCAGCATGTCAAGGAGGTGTGAGCAGTACACACACCACTTAGCCCAGGAACGAAAAGAAGTGACAGGTACAAAGTGACAACAGCAAGTCTCGTTAGGGAAGAAAACATTTCTGCTTCCAGGATGGTGGTTGTGTATGCTGTAGTAGCAGTTTCTCTAATGACTTCTCAGTGAAGTGCCAGTGTTAGGAGCTGATCTAACGGAAGGGTTTGCTGAATGCTCAAGACATTTGGTTCAAAGCACATCAGCTGTGAAACATTAGATCTGCAGATCCAAAGCAGCCTGGCAGACAGGCACACATTTCCTCTTGCGAGGAAGGGGAGAGGGCAGGGGCGATAGGGGATGTTAAGAGAAAATGACATTGCCTTGGTTTTTATCTTGGGCAGAAAATTTCCTGAATGAGTGTATTAAAAATAAAGTTGTCCCAACATTTATTCTCTTAATGACTTACAGCTTCTCTGAAGTATCAGGCATTTGTGAAAATATGTGTTCAAGTTTATGCCTGTTTCTTCTGTTAAAGGAGAAAACAACAGCATTAAGTAACAATTGTTTATTAATATAAGACTAAAAGTATTCACAAATACTTGGTCATGCCAATCAAGATGCACTTTTCTGTGATAGCTTGTCTGGACTAAGCAGTTTAGCACAGTTGTCTTATTTCAGCTTTTACAACGCATTATTTCACTAAACTAGCCACAAGAATAGAAGGCAATAAACATGTTATTTTCCACATTTTAAAATGGAAAAGATCGCATCCATAATGTTGAGCAGTATCACATGATAAAGCTCTAACCTAGCATCTCTGTATACTGCTAAATTGATGTTATTGTAATGAAAAACACAACACGACATTACTTGGAGCCACAGCTTCTAGTTGTTGTTGAGGACCCACCACGATGCTGAAAGAGAGAAGAGTTCATTTATTTGTTTTTGTAAGTGGTATTTCTTTTTCTACCTCAAGTAAAAATCCTAAATAAAGTAGCTATAATGTAGTGTCTATGTCGCTCCGGGTTTAAATAAATGCTCATTATATGTGCAACTCTTTGAAAGCTGTATATTTTCAAGGACAAAACCTCTCCATACAGGGGAAGAATAGATTGGCCTGAAGCAACTTGGTCAATTAACAGGTGTGCAGGTGATTATAATAGGTCGTGGTTCCTATTACCTGATAGTAAACAAATTTACTTTAGAATCTAACAGTCCTAAAAGCACACGTCTTCCCGAGTCATTCTTAGCCAGGTATCATTCATTAGGATTAATCAGAGGAGTAAAGACTTAGCTTGTAGCTTTTGTTGAGTCAGATTTGGACTGTGATGTACAATTGCATCAGTCCTTACTTACCAAGATGCATGAAGAGGTGTGTTGCATCTGAGCTAGAGTAAAGCTGTTTCTAGAATAGAGCCTATCCATGTACTCATTGAACAGGTTGTTTAGTTTTTTCTTCCTGATTTTACGGTGATACCAGTTTACTGTGTCTAAAATTCTTCCATAAAACCCACCTGTAGCATTGCAGCCAGCATTTTCCTATAGATATCCACAGAGACTTCTACATTATAGATAATCTACAAAACTGTGAAAACAGCTGTGAGCACATCACTGCGCTGCGCCACCCCGTAAGGAGCCAAGGTTGGGAGATGGCGTTTCTATGGCAACTGGCAGGATGCAGAGCTGGGGACCGAAATCCTCCTTAGCAGGCAGGGGGGATGCTCTTTTGAATCCAATTTCAGACACTCCTGTATGTAGTCATTTATAAATGATGCTTACATTTTATTTTGTATTAATTGTATTTTTAAAAGCAGTAGGCAAACCACTCCCGATCATACTCAGTCTGGCTCTTGGACACAGAGGTGTGGGAAAGTTCTGCATTTTTTCCTATAGCCACGTTTCTCTTAAATCCAGCAATTTCCCACTAAGACATAAGATTTTAAGGGATTCTTGGTTCATTAAGTGCAATCCCTTGGTACTGCAGGAATCCCTGACATAATTGCAGGCTCATGAATTCTGAAAATTTCTTGGCATTTTTTATATATATATATTTATATATATATATATATATCAAGGGAAACCTTAGGTATAGGACTTTTATTTTTATATATTTATATATTTAATAAATATATATATTTAATATATATATATATTTATTTTTATATTTAATTACGTGGATTTTTATTATTTTCAGTTTAGGCTGCAGTCAGACATATTGGAAATCAGGGCCCTGCACTGTGTCTCTTCGCTATCATCTCTCTGAAAACGAAGAGGCTGTATGCTCATTGGTTTGCATTAGAAATAATAATTTGGAATCTTTAACACCCTGCTTTTCCAAATTAGGTGTTTTTCTTTGTTTGTTTGTTTTGCACATTTTATGATAGGAAAAATGTACAGTAAATTGGTTGGTAAGTATCAATTATTAACAACTAAGGCTCCCTTCTATCATTATAAATAACATAATAAATAAATAAATAAATAAATGATTAGACAGTATTTATCAGGAGACAATTTTTTTTTCCCTGAAAATCTTGAATTGGGTCTATTTGCTATTCACAAATAGTATTGCATATTCTAGGTTTCTTTTTTTCTTAAATAGGATGTGCAATTATAATACTTTGCACCGTATGAAATAAAACATTGTGGGTTTTATTCTTGCTGATGCATTTTATGTCTCTCTGCTTAAAATAATAATAATAATTAAAAAACATTTGGAGTCCCTTTCTCTTCCATATTTTACAAAAGCAGAGCTAACTAAGGGTGGTATTATGCAGTAGACGTGCACAAAGAACACACTAATATAACAGAACTCTTCATATACAATAAATAAAATATTGTGAAAAAATGCTATTTACCAGGGACTAGCATTGTTGTAATGAGCTCTGGAGTTTCCAAGAAGTCCACGTTACTTCTCTGGAACGTCTTGCTGTAATTCGTTTGAAGGTGGCTAAATCATTGTAAAAATGAGAATATATCAAGTTTTAATGGACTAAATATATTTATGTGCATCAGATTTTTTACAATTCAGGCCATAAGAGAGATTTTGTGTTTCAAAACAGTGATGACAGTGGGAGAGGAGACCACATTATATATAATGCAAGAATATGTATTTTTTTTTTTTTTCTTTCTTTTTTTTTCTGCACGGTTAACTGTTACTCTGATGCTCACCTGTGTTACTGGGGTTCTTCAGTCTTTCTGACAGTAACTTTACCTGCCTTGAACTGGGGCTGTGCTCAGAAGGGAACATCCTGAGGCTTCTCTGTCTCCTTTCAGAACAGTTTCTGATTACAGATGGAGGATGTTAGGGTTGGTTTTTATTTTTTTTTAATATTAGTTATGGAAAACCTTTTCGTCTCCACTCATTTTCTTAGCTATCTGCCTGCCGCAGGCTAGATAGAAATCAGCTGGTAGGATTTTAGATTACCACAGCTTAATCCATCAGTCCCTAAGAGATGTTTTGGGAATCTGTCTGATTAGATTTTGTGCTGTGGGTTTGGGAGACCTTGGCAGAGCTTCCCGTGACTGCTCACATGTGTTGCAGGGTGGTGATGCACCTCCTGTCTCCTTCGTCGGCCCCTGTTGCATCCTCTGTTATCACCACTGAACTATGCTGAAGTTGTTTCCCCACTCATCTCTGATCAACTATTACCATCTGATGCTGTACCTCTCCTTATTCACTTTCAGACTTTTTCTGTCTGGAACTGGCTGTGTCTCCGCTGCTTTTGTCTATGACCTTCAGTATAATAGAAATTGATATATATTTTTTTTTTTTTCTGAAGTATTGTGGTATATTCAGCACGAGATTGATTGGCAGTAGTTAATTCGTATTCAGTTCTTTTACACAATTGCTCTCTCTCTCTAAACAAAACCAAACAAAACAAAACCACACAACGTACCTATTCCAGGCATTGCTGTTCTCCCAGAACTCATAAACAATGAAGCGGGAGTCATTGGGAAGTTTCTGTATGGAAACACTAGGAAATGGAGGGCAGAACGAATTGAATCAGGTGTAACAGAGCTATTGCACGTACACATATTTTCCCACATGCTTTAAGAGTATGAATGAAATACAGGGATTTTTGAAAGGAAAGAAGAAAACCACAAATACATGTATTTTGAGAAACAAACTGCAAATTATCTGAGCTTTTTTTTTTTAAAAAAAAAAAAAACTTTCTGAGATTTTAGAGTACTTTCATGTACTTTTATTAACTTTTAATAAGTAACTTTTATGATGGACTCATTTATGAAGCTCATTTTTCATATTGCTCCATTAGTGTCATTTACCTGAAGCAATGCCCATCAGTAATATAGAAAATTAATCAGACAACTGTGGTTCAAATCAAATCACCTAATACAGCATGTTGCACGTAGAGAACAGCTCAAGGAGGTTTACGGAGTGACTTGTGCTGCTTCACTGAGAAGTTACTTCATGAAGTTTGCCCTGTTCTGTCAGAGGTACCCTAGATGCTTGGGAAGCAAATAGCAGCAGAGTATAAAGACAGGTCGATGTCTATGGAAGATACGCTTTGAAAATAATACCTTTTACTCTTATTGTTCTTATGCTATTCAGCTTATTTATCATGGGTAAAAAGTGACCCATGAAATACTTCTCATTCTCTACACAGAATCGTCCTGCTTATTATCCTGAGCATATCAGCTTTTTAACATGTAGGGTAGTTATGCATTGGGGTACTCAAATTGGTGTTTTGATATATAGCACAAAAAGCATATATATGTATTTCTCGGAGTACCCGAGATTTCTCTGATCTTGCTACTGATGTGCTTGAAAACTGGTCTCTGATTATGTTTAACACCATAATAGGTAATGAATTTATAGGACTGACTGGATTTCTCCTGCTGTATGCAGAAGTACATTGTAAAATATAAAAAAATATTAAGAACTGTTGGGGGGAAAAAAAAAATCATGTCAAAGGCATAAACTGAAAAAAACGGTAGGTGGCATTGCAGACTTACCAAATGCCTGTAAACTTCGGAAGGAAAGTTAAGTTTTTGCCATCGTTTGTTATGTTGCATTCTGAAGTGGTGCAAGCTCTCTCCCTGACAGGTCTGCATTACTGCAGCATTTTGTTGGATGTTCATTTTCAGAAGGAAAACATTTGTTCTTCCAGCTTACTTTTCTTTTTCTGGTTTGTATGAACACCATGTGTGATCATCATGTGTGATGATCACGTAGCAATAAGACTCATAAGTTAGGGATGTGTCAGGCAGCCACAGAAGCCTTTGAATATATAGGAACCATATTGTGTACCCAATATGCATGTTGTATACAATTGTATGAAATATTTATTTCATAGTGGTCTACATAGTCATAGTGGTAATGTGTATGTTACTAGCTTTCTCAAGTCTGTTAAATTTAGAAATTCAGTACAATGGTGATTCACTGAAACTTATTCTTAAATCAGTTCTAAAGTTTTAGTTCATTCTAAAAGGAACACTTCATTTTAATGAAAATTTTGCCTTTTTTTTTCATTCTTTATTATGAATGATTTATTTATTTATTTTTTATACTGACAACCTAAAGGAAAGATTTTCAAAGCTTCCAAACAAAGAATTGGCAAGCAAGTTGCTACGTTGCTTGCTTACCAGGTGAGCACAAATGCTGGATGGCAAATACAGTTTTCCAGTAAAGGTGGACAGCTTAGGAACTTCGAGAAGCTGTGAACTGGTGACCTGCAGAGCCTTTAAAAATGTTGTAGTATATCTGGGATATCCTGTATAGCGTTGGCAGGGGGGTTGTGCACAAGAGCGGGAATGTGTTTTTTTTCATAGCAAGATTCAGCGTTTATTACACTCATTGGATTTTGTCCTACTGCTGAAAGTTCACACATATACTTTGACATCTCTTTCTGATTTTTGGTGTCTTTGAAAAGTTCTGTCTTAGTACACATGCATAACCAGCCAGGAAGGAAGATGCTACAGGTTCTTCATTCTTAATCCATCTCCGCTTAGAGGTTATTCAAGAAAATAGATTATGTTCTTGTGTTTGGCCCCAGGACAGTAGCATTGTACTTACTGCAAGCAGCCACCCTGTGCAGAAGCAGACTCCACGTACTGCTTCAGAGCAAGCCGGAATTCCTCGATTTCCTCTTCTACCACGGACATCTGTCGTTGAACAATCATTATGTGCTGGTGCAAAAAAAAAAAAAGTATTAAAATATTATTGCCATATCATCCTATGGGCTCTTTATACCTTACACTTTAAGCTAAGAAAAGTCTACTATAAAACAACAGAAAATGCAATCATTGAAGAAAACCCACAGAAATTTCTTTGAAGTTTGCAGTCTCTGTTTTATCCCTAAAACAGAGAAGCAGAATTGCTTGTGGGATTGGCTTTTACACCTAGGCACAGAAAAGAAACACCCCAAATAATTGTGGAAGAGTTCAAAGCAAACACTGATCTTTTGGATATTCAGTAAAAAGGTCAATGCATGGATGAATCTGTACACAGGCAGGTATAAGATACACAGAAGTGTAAGATAACAAATTCCCATAACAAATTCCCATAACCTGAACTGGATGCAGCGATATGTTTCATTGAGGTGCTCTTGTAGCCTTTTACATTTTGGACCTCTGACTTGTACCTGAATAATATGCCTAAGGTAGCCCATGCCAAATAATGAATAGAGAGGTTTTCTTTCTCCGCCTTTCTGTAAAAAGGAATAATCTTCATAAATACTAAGCAGTACACAAGACCTATTTATTTTGAATTATTGTGATTATTATTTGGCTGTCCTAAGTAGTTTACACACTGATTCAATCACTGAAGCTTGTCAACTTTACTAATGAAGTATATAAAGAAAGCCCATGTGCTTCCCAATTAGCACATCTTGACCTTTTGCACACATTTTGACTCATTTCTGCTTTTATTTTCAATACTGTTGTCTCACGGATTCCACAAGCAACCTGTATAGCAATATTCTATAATCTCTTTTGGTTCTTAAATCTCAAAAATATTTGAATACATTAGCGCTCCTATATTCAGGGCTTTGTACCTAGCAAAATGCAAATCAAATGCATTTGAAAAAATAACCAAAATAGATGATCCATAAAATTCCTTATTTTATCACAGAATTAAAAAGTTGTGGGGTCTCTTCCTTGGAGACCTCCAGAAGCTGCTTGGACGTGGTGCTGGGCACCCTGCTTTGGGTGTCCCTGCTTGGGCACGGGTGGCACCAGGTGACCTGCAGAGGGCCCTGCTGGCCTCAGCCACCCTGGGATTTTGTGTTTATTGATTTATGCTGGATGCTCTCCCTTCTTTCCTCATAGGGTTTCCTATGGCAGATTTGGCAGGAAGGGAGACTCTACAGCCATTTGAAGTGCATATGTACTATTAGATGATGAGGAGCAGAGAAGCTACAACCCTAGACTCTTCTGCCAAATCTGGTAAATCTTGCTAATGATGCATTTTCCTTTTTACAGAAGCTGAGTTTTTGTCTGACTGTATCCTCTGAAAGTAATATAAAAATAGTGTAAGAGTTTTGCATGGGTATTTTAAATTTTAATCTATTGCCTCTTACACAATGTATTCTGCTGACTAAAATTGTTTCCTTTTTAACAGAGATAAGGTGAGATTGTCATGTCAATACCCAGCACTGAAAATCAAACATTTATTATCTTGAAGAACACTTACAGATCTTGCATTTTCTTCCAAAACTTCTTCTTCAAATGGCTCAAGCTTTAAGTCCTTCCAGGCAGATAAAAAGAAAGAAAAAAAAAACTATAAGTGCAACGCTGCAATACTACAGATGTATTCTAGTCTTAGCTTTTAACAAACTGTTCCAATACTTATCTTCTGTTATATTTCCAGAAATTATAATTAAATTCCTTCTGTAAGCCAAACACAAGCATTGTGGAATCTCATTTCAGTGGTTAAATTAAACCCAGACTGTAAAGTTTGTTGCTGTTGTTGTTGTTTTTTACAATGCTGAGCAGGTAGTTTTTCATTTGTAGCTTATCTGCTTGTTCATAAATGTACGTTGGACTTCGTTCAGAGAAGAGAGACATCACATGAACTACAGAGAGGAGCAAGGGTGATAATTTGAAATAAACTCTCATCTCCTGTTAAATCATCAGAAGACTTTCTACAGAATAAATTTATTTAGGTGTGTTGTTTGTAAATGACTACTTTCTATCATGGAAAATACATTTACAATGATTCAGGTAAGATTTCTGAACTGCTGCCCTAGCCTCCGAGGACAGACGGAGCAGCAGCAAACAGATGCCTTAGTGAGGAAGCAGCGTGCTGTCTGAACACACAACTGGATGTGTGCTCCCTGAGTCAGTGATTCGTGCAAACACCATCCAGCAGAGAACACAAAATTAAAATTTTTGTACTAGGAACTCACAGTGCTCTCTAACCCAGTAACATATGGATGTTCTCGTGCCTGAAACCCCTCCACAACTATTTGCAATAGCAGCTGGAGCAAAAATCAGTGTTAGTGATGCTTCACTTCTTCTTGCAAACATCTCTTGTGTCACAAAGATAAAAAATAAATCAGCCTACAGCTGGATGAGGATTGATTTATCTCAGGTAGCGGGCATTTCACTGTCACAAATCCCCTGCTGGCTGCAAAGCCACCAAGAGGTGTGTGGGTGGAATTGAGATGGACACGGGGGCTCCATCAGCGGCAGCCACACTTGAGCTGCTGTGCAGCTGTACCCCTCCTGCAGGCCTTGCATAGAACATCAAGGAGCAGGGGGGAGTTGTAATAGCTCATTTGTCAGTGCAGACACCTCAGATAGTCCCTGAGGGAAAATGCATATTCCCGTGGTTCTCCTATATTTTCAATGCAAACTTTTTTTAGGGAAAGTTATGGAAAAAAGAAGCAAGGAATGACTCAAGCTGTACTGCAAACTGTCTCTTAAGATAGCAAGATTGTATGTTTTTTTTTGGCATAACTTTAGAACTTGAGGGAAAGAAATGACTTATAAGACTTACACATGGTTATGTTCACCTTTGACAGAAGACAGATTGAGTTAGACAGCACTAAATCAACCTTCCACTAGGCAGTTTTCCTTGCTTTTTCTGCTGCTCTTCTTTATTCTCCCCCCAAACAAACAAAAAAACAAAACCTCACCACACAGAGACATAAACTGACTTAAAACCTAAGGTAGCAACAAATATAAGTGAAAACAAAATAAATAGACATTTACTGTACAGACTAATGCTACTCCATCCTTTTACAAGCCATTGGAAGCCTTGGTATCATTGGATCAGAGGCAGGTCATTGCCAGACTTTCCAGCATGCGACAATATCCTCCAGACATACCGAAATGTGATACCAGATATTTATAAATAGGTGGGTCCATGGTGATGTCAGTGGGGAGTGTGTGAAAAGCTGTCAGTAGTCTGCCTGTGGTGTATTCCTTGTGGTGTACTCAGTTTCTCATGGTGGGGCTTGTGGATGGGGGAACAAATAGTTTTAAAAACGACCAGTTTTTTTTTTGTTGTTGTTGTTGTTGTTTTTCAGATTTTTTGAGAATTTGATTAAATTCATCAGAAAAACCTTGCCTATGGAGTTGGGTTGAGTTTGAAGAAGGGAAGGCATGCACAAAAAAAAACAAACTTTTGGCTAAAAAAGTTGTTTTTATTTCTGTTTTCATTTGAAGTTATGCTTCCATTTTCAAGTTGTTATATGTTTCATAGGAAGGGTTAAAATCCCTCAAAACAAAATAAAATGCTTATTTTTTAATTTGCCATTTTGTTTTGTCAAAATGAGTTGTTTTTATCTAGAAAATAAAAAAAATAATCTCATAGCTTGACACAGAGCCTGAGCTTTATCTATTATTTTAGCTATTTTTTTCCAAACTGTGTTACACAGGTGACAACCTTAACTATCCCAGGATGCTGGTTTTGTATATTATTATTATTACTGTTATATGCACAGAATGGGCTTTGTGTACATACTGTATGTGCACATAAAACATTAAATATACTTGACAATTTGTCAGCTCCAAAAATAAGTCCTGTAAATATTTAGTAGATTGTGCTCTCATGAAACAAGAATGAAGAAGGTAAGAGGAAAATGTAGGCACATAATGAGTGTTAGCTCACTTAGGTGGTGTTGAAGTTTCAGACATTACTGATTGGGAAGATTGTTGCTGGGATGTTGACGAGCATTTGTGGTTCCAGGATCGCATCATAAATCTTTACTGAGAGTGAGAGAACAACCAGAAGAACAGAAAGGCACACCTTCTTTTCCAGCCTGTCAATCAGCTTCTGGAGTCTGTTTATCTGGGTCATCCACTGGCTGTCTTCCTCAGTCCAGACTTTGGAAAACATAAATAATGAAGAATAAAATGTTACTAAATGCTGGAACATAGTATACTCATTGATTCTGTAAAAAATGCTTAACTTAGCCTGCAAATTATTTTGCTTCTCGAAAGAATGTGCTGCAATTACTTCAATGTTCATTTAGGTGTAACTAAGGTAAAGCGTGATTTTGTCTGTATGAATGATTTTCTTTCTTCTTAAGATACTGTAGAAATCCAACACAGAAAGAAAACTACATGCTGATGTTACCCTCAGCTGATGTTACCCTGGGGTGCATTAGGCAAAGTATTGCCAGCAGGTCAAGGGAGATGTTCTTTCTCTTCTGCTCAGCATTGGTGAGGCCACACTGGGAGTATTGTGTCCAGTTCTGGGGCCCCCTGTACAAGAGGGACATGGAGCTATTGGATAGAGTCCAGCAAAGGCCCATGAAGATGAAGAGCCTGGAGCAGCTCTCCTAGAAAGAAAGGAGCTGGGACTGCTCAGCCTGGAGAAGAGGAGGCTCAGGGGATCTCATCACTGTCTGTAAATCCCTGAGGGGAGGGTGCAGGGAGGACAGAGCCAGGCTGTGTGCAGTGGTGCCCAGTGCCAGGACAGGAGGCCCTGGGCACAACCTGGCCCCCAGGAGGCTCCCCCTGAGCACCAGGAGCCCTTCTGTGCTGTGCGGGTGACGGAGCCCTGGCACAGGCTGCCCAGAGGCTGTGGGGTCTCCTCCTTGGAGCCCTTCAGAAGCCACCTGGACGTGGTGCTGGGCACCCTGCTCTGGGTGTCCCTGCTTGGGCACGGGTGGCACCAGAGGGCCCTGCTGGCCTCAGCCACCCTGGGAGTCTGTGATTACTTTCAAACATATCCCACAGATGCCATTTCATTTTTTTTTTTTTGTATAATCTTTAACAATTTAATAAATTAAATAATTCTTTTCTTTTGGATTTTGCATTTTCCTTTTCTGTTTCTCATTTGTTCCCCTCAGTTGGGATGTAAGTCATCCCATGAGAATTTGCTTCTGTATAAGTTATGTGCTCACTTTTTCATTCTTATCTACAGGCTATAAATATTACCTAAGAAATGCTGGCTCTACCAACACCTCCAAAACAATATCCCAGTTTGACCCATATTTACATATATATATATGTATACATTTATATATTTGGTTCATATCTTTGGCTACCTTTATTTTCCCTACAGTTTGAGCTAATACCTCCTGTATTAAATTGAAGGTTGATTTCTGTCAGTAAAGTACTTGAATGAATTTGCACATCTACATTAAAGCTTTGAGAGGAAGATAAACATATATTTTTCTCTGTGTGTGTGTTTATGCATATGTTTTGTATATATTTAAAACGTGACATGCCATACCTGTGTTAAAATGAGGGCTGTTTGGCGATAAGCTGTTGTTCCTTTGCAGCCTTCGAGCTGAGCGTTTTCCTGGCCACTGAACTGAGAGCACCTCTGGTTTTGTTGGACCTTGCCTACACAGAAATACAGGACAGCTCAGAAGTTAATGCATGTGGGATAGCATGTCTCCTCTTTTTGTTTTCAGAAGTATGTTGTTATGTCCTTGTATCTGCCCATTTAAATTAAAAAAAGGACACAGACCTACTGAGACTACTGAATTCTTTTCCAGATAATAAAAACACAAATAATCACTTGTGTTTTTAATAACTTTAATGACTAGACTAGATCACTAGGCATTAAAGAGAGGGAAAAAGGGGAAAATTATGTTGTCCTAAAACTATCTTTTAGGGAAGGAAAACTCGAGGTCTGCCAGTGATATGGTTCTGCCCTAGCCTGGGGAGCCAGTCCCGCAGTGTCTTTTTGTGGTTCATAAGAGTTTTCTTTCACCTCTGTAGAGGAACTGGGATCATAAGAGGAGCTGAAAGTCAGGGATGAACTTTAAATTGAGAAGATTTAACTATATTAAGGAGATATTTTAGGATGGTACTTGCTGCAGCACACGAACAGGATAAAATCTCTTAACTGTAAGCCAAATTATGGCAGTTCCCCAGCGTGAAGACTCTTAAATTAGCTTAGGAGTGCCTTAGTGGGTCAGACAGTTTGCCCCTCAGTTAAGTTAAGCATAATTAAAGATGATTTTACAAAAGGTCTCAGGCTCTGCGGTAGAAACTAACCCCGTTTTCTCCAAAATAGCTGTAGTTAAAGTGATGAGTCTGTCTTGCTTTTCTACTGCTACCTCAGAAAATGGGGAAGATGACATTTGACTCAAAAGTATCACAGCTCCTTATCCTATACACCCAAGTTAGGTTGAGTTACAAAGATACTTCCCACACTTTTTCTAGATACTTTTTCTAGAGGGGCTATCCTAAAAGGCAAGTCAGGGAAGGAGCCTGTGATTACTGCAGAGGATGGCTCAGAGCACCCAAGTTAAGCTCCAACTCTGAACTGGCCATTACAGACTTCTTTATTTCCCACCAATCGTGTGGGGAGCCTAGAAAGACATATACATGAATAGATGGGTACATATACTGTGCATACCCTGTACACCCTCAGCCTCCAAAACCTGCTTGATCCTGTGGTCAAGCTGCCAGCACAAAACCCCACCCAGCATGTTATCCATGTACGTCAGAAACCTCACAACCAACAGCAAAGCAATCATGGAAATGACATTTCCAAGAAAAAACATGAAAAAACAATGTGTTTTGAAACATATGAAGCAATGAGAAGCCCATGAAAACAGAAGTTTGTACTTTGCTTTCCCCATCATCTTATACAATAACATATGGAGGAAAACAAATCCATGAAGCCAAGTTCCTTTTCAAAAATGTTTTGGTCCTTGATCCTACAAATTCTCATCTATAAGATGGTGCTATTAAATTCAGCCAAACCTGGATATAGGTTACCAAGATGATGGAGAGTTTATAGACTTAGGTGTAAACCAATACTGTGGGCCCCATGTTACAGCAAGAAGCTGTAACAAGCAAGACCCTGGCCTCTTAATGTTGGGACTGTTGAACCATTCCTGCAACCAGGAATGAAAAATAGCCATAAAGCTGGAAGAAGTAAACAAGGAGGCAGTCAACGATGTTGGTAATTTCAGAGCTTTTCACATTGCATTGCTGTGGCTTCTGCATTTGATATTAAATAGTCAATGGATTTTATAAGAAGTCAAAGGAGAAGAAACCAGGATGCAACAAAATGATCTCACTCAGCAGTTCTCAGTTCTACATGAAACCCACCATAGGATCAGAGTGGAAATTGTCTGGATTCAATTTAAGGAAAACTCCTACTATTATTAATGAATTCCCATGCAGAGTAAAAAACATATCCTTATTGCTCCAGTGATTCCCTACATCAGGGTGCTGGATAGAACGTTAAATGGTCTTGGAGGTTGTTGGTGACCCCACTCACTCCTCATGCCTGTCACTGCAGTTTGCTGACCTTTCCTGCCGAGTCTGCTCCTCCGTGGTCTCCATGGCACACTCCAGGGAGGTCTGGAGGGACTGAAGCTGGTTCAGTGTCTCCTTCAGAAGAAAGCGAGTCACAAACTGCTCCAAATTAGAAGCTTCCTGATAGTCCTAAAAATTGAATTAAAAAAAAAAAAAAAAAAAAAAAAAAAAAGAAGAGAAGAGAAGAGAAGGATCTGCCTACTATGTTAGAAATATGAGAGGGAAGATCCAGGCTTAGTTCAGAAAGGAGGCAGCTGGATGTTTTGGTGCTTATACAGGCAAACTGCACAGGAAACCTGTATGCTTATGCAAGGACCTCTGAATTTCCAGGTATGGACACTGAACCCGTCCAAGCTCAGAAAGGCCCAGGTACACGCTTCTACAACGTTTCTAGTCAAAAAAACAAAAACAAAAACAACAGAAAAATCAACCACGTTTTCTTACATTTCCTAATTACACTTGATTGCAATACCACATTACTTCTTAAGTATGGGAAAAAAAAAAAAAACAAGATATGATTGACAGCTATAGAAGTGAAATTAAAGTTTTTATTCACATCCAGTCTTGTGAAAATATGTTTATCTAGTGTAGTGGCCTGTCTCGCCCACTGATTACAGGAAGAGTCTTTGAGCAGGACACGTGTTGAGGGATGCTGCCCTGAAAACCACCAGCAGTTTGGCTCAAGGACTGCCAGTGCCAGAAATAGTGCCTTTTGAATGTAGCAGTCCTTGATGGACTTTTGTCCCTGTAATTTGCTTAATTATTTTTGAAACTGTATATCTACATATTTCATAATTATATGAAATGTGTCTAAGTGTTCTTTCAGTTGAAACTTGCTTATTATTGTACCTATATTTATCAGTCTGCAATGTTTCTTTGTGTAACTACATTTTCAATATATTTAATGTGTTTTTTTTTGTTTGTTTGTTTTTTCTTTGATAATTTTAGAGATTTTGCCCTTGTAATAATTCTTTGATAGAGATATTTTAGTTCTGGTAGAACTAAGCAGTTCAGACCAGTCTCTGACTTAAAGCCCTTACACCTCTTTCCACAGGTTCCTTGTATCCATGATTTCATTCACAATTTCCTTTTCCTTTCCTTTCCTTTCCTTTCCTTTCCTTTCCTTTCCTTTCCTT
>NC_048894.1:133095691-133137480 GCF_011077185.1 Oxyura jamaicensis | reverse complement strand
TCCTTTCCTTTCCTTTCCTTTCCTTTCCTTTCCTTTCCTTTCCTTTCTTTTTTCCTTCTTTTTTCCTTCCTTTTTTTCCCCCCATTCTTCCAGTTTTTCCTACCTCAGCATTTACAGGCTGTAGAACATTCAGTACAATGATGCCCATCTGGGCTTTTCTTTCAACTTCTTAATGAATCTAGTTTTTGTCTTGTTCTGGGCAAGTGTAAGTCATGCCCTGCTTTGAAAGTTTCACTTGAGCCCATCAAGATCTGCAAAAAAATCAGCTCTATGTTTGAACACAGGCTTAAAACAGAAAAACGTCTTTGAAAAATTCATCGAACTGCTCTCTCCATCACACTAGGAATCACATTTTAAGCTCTTCCCTTGTCTTCTGAATGTGAATTACAGCTGCAATGTCTTTCTGACTTTTAGACTTCTCTTTGAATTTGTTTGCTTTTTGCATGTACACTTACAATCAGAACACAAATATGGGATGTTTTGAAATTTAAATGTAAAGTAAAAGATTGTACAATAACTGCTTCTAAAGCACCTTCTCTCTATTCACAATATAGGCTATTAAGTTAGTTGTGGCTGGAAGACTTCTGCCAAAGAAAACTTACATGTTGAGACACCCATGAACCATCAGAGTTACTTATGTAGTCAGGACCTTCATACTCATCTATATTTATTTCTTCTGTCTTCAAATGAATCAGGTGTGAGGCACTCTACAACCAAACAACTGCTTATTTATAAATTTTTAAAATAGAGATACTCATGAGTGGTTGTCTGTCTACCTTTTGAACAAATACCTGAGACTCATAACAGTCCTGTAAACAACATTTTGGCAACCTTTATGAGTAGGACATCCTATTATGCAACAGGAAAACTGATTTTTTTCCTTCTTCTAAATTTTCTGACCCCTCCATTGCAACTGATTCTAAACTCTGTTGCACCTGACAGAGATTCTCTGTGGCGTGTAAGAACAACATGTGCAAATCTGTGTAGTCTGAGCATCTAAGTAAAACCCTGCAGCTGAAATCCCTGGTATGTTTAATTTCTCAGTTTTCACAAGTGCTTGGAAATGAACAAAACATGATAGAAATGACTATTTCTTATAAGTTTTTAAATATCAAAGCAATCTCACAAGAAGAGGAGGATAATCAGTGTGTCTTAAAATTCTGTGTAACCAAAAAGTAACCCTTACAGATACTTCTGTATAGCTTCCTGCTCATTGTCATGGTGTAAAATACCAGCATGCTGAATTACAGCTTAAATGCACATCATTTTGCAAACTGCTCAGGCAGGCCCTTGCTGCTGGGGGATGATATAAACATTAGCTATGTAATACTTGCCAACACTTGTCTGAAGTTGGCTGCTTCTTAACTCCTTCAGAAATGCTTTCCTGCATGTGAAAGCTCTTAATGGCTTTTTAAGACTGACTTCAGGTTTATGCATACACCAGGAGTTAGCCCTTTTTGTTCTGGTTCTGTTGTCCCTTAAATGTATCTTTAAAGGCTTCCCTGTGGAAAAGGTCCTTGTGATCTCTGAAAATGGTTTAGGGCTACCTTTTCAGGTAATAGAGTCTTTATGAAAAGAAAGGTTAGGAAGGATGCTAACATCAACTGTGGGAGTCTAGAATTATCAATGTCTCTTTCCTTATTTTACCAAAATATCGCTGTTTCTAACACATCTTGCCAGTTGGGCAAATGGCTATTCAATATTTTTCTTTAATTACTTAGAGAATTAAAAAATAATTATTTCTACAGAAATAATTTAAAATTCTATTTCACTTTCCATTATATTTACAATCATGGTTAATTCATAGACTGAAACCAGTGGGAATATTTCCATTGCTTTAAACTGTGTCTCTCTGTATGCCCCAGTCAAAGGGTTCAACAGGCAACATCCCTTCCACATGGATTTGATGTGGCTCCCATGTAACTGGGATTTTAAGGTTTGACCACCTTGCTGGTGTCCAAACTCCTACCCACTGACAGCTAACTACTCCTTATGGTCCTTGTAAAATTATTTTGTAAAAAGGATTATACAAGAAGGTACTTAACATATATAAATCATTAACATTATCATAATTCAAGCCATGGAGGGAAAAAGATTTTCAGTTACAATTCCAATTACATCTCAACAGCAATTCTTAGCAATGAGGAATTACCAACCATGCTTTGTTGTCATTTCACCATTCTCTTTCCTATAGAAAAAGACCTTAATTTCCATTTTGCTAAATGGGTACTCTTACAGCATTTCACCAGATGAAAGAAAATGTTAATTCTGAATTAAGAAAAGTGTGTGCCAATTTATTAAGTGTATATTATGTTAGAATCAGCTTAGCTGGCAAGCAGAGCATTAGTATTGTCAGCCTACTGCACTGCCAATTAATAATGGGACACACTGATGGCCTCTGTACATAAACTAGAAAAATGGCCCATTTCCTGAATGTCATTAACTGTAAATTACAGTTCATTAGCATACACATTATACTGCACAATAGTTTGGGCAGTCCAAATGAAATAAGTCTGTGTTAACATATCGCTCTGGTTGTTGGTTTTACTGATTGTGAATGAATAAGGGCAATTTTCCATATCACCTTCATCAAGAGACAACTGTGACCTTTGTGAGCAGCTAAGATATGAGTTTCTATTAATGCTAGTGAAAATACACATAATGAGTGATTTCCCTGTGGAAAAGGTCACCGTGGTCTTTAAAATTGGCTTACAGCTACCTTAAAAGGTGCAGAAAAGTTTCTCCTTGTACAAAGGCGGAGTAGGCAAGGCTTAGGTGTCTCCTAAGGGAGTTTACATCTCAGAGCTGCTACAGGTTAAGTGACTCTCTGGATCCTCTTGAGCCCTGGTTCCAGCCCCCAGCCTCATGGGTGACCTGGCGCAGTGCTGACCCATTGATCAGAAAAGCAGAAAGCTGAGGTGGGGAAGGAGGGGGATGCCTGTGTTCATTTACTTTTAAAGGACATCTAGCAGTCATCTAGCCCAACCTCTGCTCAAAGCAGGGCCAGGTTCTAAGCTAGGCTGCTCAGGGCCATCCAACTGAGCTTTGAACGTCTCTGCAGATGGAGATCTTGCTATCTCTCTGCACAGCCTGGTCCAGCGCTGTGCCACCCTCACTGTGAAAATTATTTTCCACACATCTAGTCAGATTTTTCCTTTCTGCAAGCTGTAGCTGTTGCCTCTTGTCCTTTTGCTAGGCACCCCTAAACAATTGTGCTGTCTTCTCCACAGCACTCCTTCAGGTAGTAGAATTTTGTCTTCCCTCAGCCTCTTGTCCAGGCTGAACAAATTTAGTTCCCTTGGCCTTCCTATATTTCTGTTTTACTATATATTAGTTTATGTCATATAACACTATTTTACATTTTTGTACCTTATTTGTTACACTACTGACAGCATTTGTTACTGTTATATGGCTGCAATTTTCTATTTCCTATTTTATGTGTCGTATCAAAACAATTTCATAAAAAATTACTTACATGTCTTTACAGAAAACACCCCCAAGCAACTGAAAAGTTCTTATTGAGTCAAAATCAGTAAGGAATAATCTATTTACATTGTCATTGGTCATAGAAGGGCAGCAGACCTGCCCTGTATGTTTAGAGCCTGCATTAATGAGATAGTGCCCCAGGTTACGATTTTAAAATGAGGATATAAAAATAAGCAGAGTAGCTGCGCTGAAATGAAAAACAATTCATGCCCTTTTCATTTCATTGTGTTATCTTATGACTGCACACAAATGCAGCTTTCACAGTACACTCTTCATAAGAGTGAGTGAATGCATAATATGTCAAACTATTAAGTAGATTCAAATTGAATTTTAAAATGTGGCACAAATGTTACAAGTTTATTAAGGTATTATATTTCAGATAAATTGCAAGTTTAAATTCTGTCTAGAGACATAACAACTTACAATGCTGATGTAAGACCAATGACATATGAATGGCCTCAAGTTGCACCAGGGGAGGTTCAGGTTGGAAATGAGGAGACATTTCTTCTCAGAAAGAGCAGTCAGGCACTGGGACGGGTTGCCCAGGGAGGTGGTGGAGTCACCGTCCCTGGGGGTGTTCAAGGAAAGACTGGATGTGGTGCTTGGGGACATGGTTTAGTGGGTGACATTGGTGGTAGGGGATGGTTGGACCAGGTGATATTGGAGGTCTTTTCCAACCCTAATGATTCTATGGTTCTTTGAAAAGTATCCATCAGCACAGTCTACCAGCAGTCTCACCAAAGTATCACAGCACAGTCTACCACTCTCCTTTGCTGGGATTATTGAAAGGGTAATATACTCATTTTACAACAATAATATGTACAGAATTCATGCATGAATAAAAAGTAACTCTTATTTAAATCCTCCTAAGACCACCAGGTAGCTTAAAGAAATGTAGCTGTGTTTTTGCTGTGTTTCATATCAGCAGGTAGCAGAAATATCTTTAATGTCACTGCTACTGGGAGAAGGTTATAAGAATAGAAGTAAAGTGTCAAAGCTGTTGGGGGTTTTGGTAGATATTGACAGGAAAATGATTTTTCCTGTCAGAAAAAAGATTTTTTTTTTTTTTTCCTCCTGCTGTGAACTTATTTCTATGCACTTTCACACTTACATGCTTAAAGGCATTGTTATTAACTTAATATATATATATATATATATATTTAAGACTATTTAGCATATCTCTACTATCAGGAAAATTTGAACATTGTCTCCTTCTGACCCAGTAAGTATCAAAGATCAAAAAAGATCAAAGGAGTTCCCAAGAGTTTTCATTACACTGATAAGGAGCTAGAAAGAGAGGAAAGGGGTGAATCTCTGGAATATGCTTGCACAAGTTCTTAGAATTCATTGCTTGAAGCTTTTTGAGTTAATCTGCATTTGACTTGGTTCACAATAACAATCATTATATTAAATTTTATAGATAGAAAATAGTGTGCAATGAAATTCTAAAATTTCTTTTAATAATGTCCCTAGATAAAAATAGCCATTCAGTCATAGGATTCTCTTTACCTCCTAGCAGATGTATCACTATTTTGGTGATATATTTAGCATACACATATATTTAGTACTGTCACCAGCATCCCTCTCCTCAGGTGAGTTTACAAACAGCTGATAAACAGCTGAGCATACAGATTTATGTAATAAGGATCCAGACTCCAATTCTAACCCCTGGCAAGTCTGTATCATAAAAAATTAGGGAATGCAAAGAAATCAACCCATAGAATTTAGGTCATGACATCCATGGCCAAAAGAAAATATTTCTGTATGGTTCTTTGTAGACTGCATTTAATCAGTTTTATAGCTATTTTAGCTGGAAAAAAAAGAGAATATGAGAACCAACTGTGCCTGCAAGAAGCAATTCCTAAAAGATAAGTGCAGCAGGAGCTTAGTGACAAGTTAATTTATTACTCTGATACATTGTTGTTACCATTTTCTATCTTTGTTGAGTTTAAAAGGATTGTTGAAAAATTCCCACCAAAATTTTAACTTGCATCAAAGGCATTGGCCTTACTCCACCCTTTCAATTCTGTTTTGTTCAAAACCTTCGACAATTCTTCAGGGTTCAGACAAAAAAAGTCTAGTCTTTAGGACTAAACGTTTATTCAATATAACAAAGTTTAGAATCCTCTCTCCTTATATACATGTAATTATGAACACTGTTAATATTTTAAAGGGGATATGTTTGGTGTGATACAACAGCTGAATGATGTGCTTGTGAGAAATAGAGGTGGGAGGGGCACCACACCTGTAATTTCTTTACATGAGCAAGTAAGGGATTTTGATCTTTTTATTTATTTTTTTTTCTAGAATGAAAAAGGAACTTTTTTTAAAAAATATTTTATTTATTCATTTTTTTTTACTAAAATCATCTTCTTTTGTTCTTCTTTTGGCCAAAGAATTCATGCTTTTCTGTTTTGTTTTGTTTTGTTTCCCTGTGATGAGGCTAGCTTCTGCCCAGAAGGGCAGGATCTTCATTCTCCATTCAACTTTGTATGCTTGAGGCTGGCTGCTGGCAGTACAGGGCACATAAGGCCTAATCGTGTGACTACCTACTCATGTAGGTAGTCACATCTTTCACTTGCTTTCTGTCTGTCTTTCCCTTTATCCTCTCTGTGAAAACCATGAATTTACAGAGAATCTTTCAATGTTCATTCCCTGGTATGGTATTAGATAATAAATATTTTGTGATGTTTTCTGATGTGGAATTCAGAAAGCGTTCATTCTTCCTGAAACTCTCTCCTTTATTTATGATGTTTTAATTGGTATCTTACCCCTTCTAGATAATTATGAGATTCAAAACACCTTCTAAATAATTATAAGAATCAAAACCCCTTGTCACTGTAGTGGAAGGACCTACAATACATGGGCAGTTAAATGAGTGAAATAGAATTAGCTGTAATTAAAAGATAGCCTGAAGCAATCAAATATATTAAAAGAATTAACTGTGAGCAGTTAAGAAATGCATGAGGTCGCAGTAATGTATTTTTATCAGTTGTCTTACACTCTTAAAAATAGTCATTGCATACTGCCTTGTTTCCACAGCTGCTGCCTCTGTCTTGAACTTCTCTTGTCTACCTTCAGTCTCTTATGTAATCTTCATCCTGAACAGCTTCATCTTTCTTTATAAGGAACAATACAAGGTGCTCCTTTTTGTTCTGCTTTTCATTTCTAATGGAATCTGGTTAATTTTTGATGTTTTAAAAAACATCAAAATACTAGATGGCTATGATATTTTAGACTGAAACTGACCTGAAAAAATATAGCGATGAACGTAGGGAACTGGATTCAAAGCTAGTACATGAATAAGCAAGATAAACTAATACCTGCCTCACATTATTCTCAGGTAGCAGGGATGTAATACAGTTTACATTGATTCTGAAAAAGGTGCATTTGCAAAAAGTGCAATTTCAAAGAGACCAAGACTACGATTCTATAAAATCTGATAATAAATTCTAGGCATGGGCAAAAACTGGTGCCAGCCAATTTAACACAGATTTTGACAAAACAAAACAAAACAAAAACTATTTGAAACTTCATTTTCACTCAAACAGAATGTTAGACATGGAATTATATTGTTGACATATGCTTATCTAGTGTTTTTTTTTCACAGTTATTTTGTTTGGGATTATAATTTACATAATAGCTACTGTTACTATTACTCAAATATGCAATTAAAAAAATCAAGGTATTCTGGTTTATAATGGGTATCAACCTACAAAAGAGCTGTAATTTACATAATTACTATAAATGCACCATCGGTAACTAAATTGCATATCCCTGTATTACTGTTTCAGCTCCTATAATCTTCTTTCTTACTTTGACTGGTTCTTATTTTTAGACTATTCAAGAAGTTTTCCAATAATAACAAGGCTGCACTGATTTCCTTAGATTTTTTTGGGGGGCAAAGCAGAAAAATAAATGATTTCATAGAAGCAAAGAATTAGACGTGCTGTGTCAATCAATGAATGCAGCATCTTGTTGCATAAAACACACTTCCTATCCTACATTATTATAAGCAACATGTAAAAAGCAGTTTTGTGGATTTTTTTAATGTTGTTTTCTTTTTTTTATTATTATTATTATTTGGTTGTTTTTGTTTGTTTATTTGTTTTGTTTTGTTTTTCTTTTTGTCCCAAGTGCTTGGCAGACTATTTCAGAACTTGATTGCTCTAGAGAACAGAAATTATCTTTCATTTCCATCTTTTTTAAGAAATGTTTTACACATTTAAATGCTCGGTATGAAGCAGTCATATTTATTGCTGCTTAAGAGCTGCTTGCTAGCTCGCTGAGTCTGGTCCCAGCTATCAGAGACAGATCATTTGGTCTCTCTCGCAAAATGGTTTCAAAGGAGGGAAGAAAACTTCCTCCAAAGAAAAGATTGTGAGACTGCAGTTTGAAAAGGATAAATTTTGCAGAATCCCATCCCTCATTTTGTATGTTTGTCTGGCCTTCCTTTCAATGTAAGTTTGCAGTGTTTTTGTCTCCAAAAGAAAACCTGCAGAACTGTATTTAAAGGAAAAGTATGTACCCAGAGGTCATTTCTTCCTTGATCCAGTTTTGAAAAAGTACTTAGCATCTATTCTGGCCAAAGTACTTTCTGGCTTTCATCTGTGGAGGGAACTTCTTGCTGTACTTTTGAGGAAGAAAAGAGGTGTAAGACATGGAATGAGAACAATGAAATAAGGATGGTGAAATGAAGACAAAGAGGTAAAGATTAAGGGGGATGTCTCCAATATTTGTTTTAAAAAGTCCTATTGGGCTGACAAGTCTGTCCAGGAGATTGCTATTGTATTACAGTTTGTATAGATGGCAAGTGCTCACAGAGTGTGTGAGGCGTGTTCCACATTACTTAAATACTTTTTACCCCGCGTTAAAAGTATTTTAGAATCTGACTGAATATGTGTTATGTTGATGAGGCAGCAGTGCCTAAAGTAATATTCTCTTCTTATCTCACTTTTTATGGACTACATGGAAATGATCAGCCTTGGGCCTGGAACAGAACTGGCTCCAATTAACACATGCTGGCATTATTGGATTTGCATTTCAGAAAGTTATACAGGGTCAAGCTCCACTATTACCCACTGGATGAAAGTTTCATTTTATAGGCACTGTTAACTGTGAAAGCCAGTTGTAGTTTACATTTTTTTTTAATATAGAAGCTATTCCATAATTTCCTCTTGGAATTAAAATATCTGATCTAATAACTATACTCAGTATGACATAAGAAACAGCTTAGATATGAAGCTTTTTGTTGCTGGAGGTTGGATCTCTCTTACAACAGGTCTAGTGGTCTTACATCACTTTGGAGATAGCTCCATGAGTGGTACACAGACTCTGCATTTACAAGGAAAAAGGAAAAACTGAATGGACACTTAGGGCTTCTCTCCCAAGGAAGCACTGGGGTCAGTTGCTCTCATGATTCCCAATTTCTACTGTTTCACCAGGAGGCTGACGCAAAAAGTCTGAATTTTAATTGTTACTCCAGTATGAGTAGAGTTGGTACCCTGTATGTTGGTACCCATTGTTATGTCCATGGTAGAGTAATGGATTAGGAGAGGCTCAACCCAACAGCCATGGAAATTGTGGAGAAGGAAGCATGTCCCATCCTGAAATCCCACAGAACAGTCACTTGGCCACCTGACACCTATGGTTAAAGTTTCAGCAGCACAGCCATATGAAATTGTCTGAAATGGCTCCTGCTGGTAAGCTGTCACCAGGTCTCCCTCTGTGTGACATCTGGGAAAAATGCTTCAGAAACCTCAGAGCTATTCGGGTACCTAAAATGGAGTCTGGTGCCCAGAGAAGGCTTCCTGCTGCACCTGGGTCTCCTGGAGGTCCTGTGTCCTATTTGCCAGGCTCGTGCAGACATCCTGGACATACTGAAGAACCCAGATTTTCTAAAATATCACTAGAAGCCTCTGCTTAACCCCCTGAATACCTCTATATTGTCAAGTTGACAATTTCATTTCATATGAAAATTATGTTTTTTGTGATTAAATGAGCTTTTGCAAGTTCACTGAGTCTAGATGAGTTCACCAGCATCAGGAGGATTCATTTGCCATAAACTATAGACTGCAAGGAACACAAATGATTGAACAAAACTTGTTCTTACTGAATAGCTGACAAATAGCAGCACTTTCATGGCATGATAACTTACGGAACACAGATGCTTTCAGCTATTAGCTTCTGATTTTCAGTATTCACAAGCTGCCCATTGAAGTCAATTGAAACATATCAAGCACCTAGAAATACCTGCTCAATTTTCACCTATGTACATCATTACTCAGTGACTGTATGCTGTGAGTTGCAAAGTTTCTCTTCATAATATTTTTATGTGACTGGAATAAAAATGCAGCTTGCCGAAAGTGCTATGTTTATTTGGTTAAGGGAAATGTTAAGATCAAGTATTTTAATTGACTATACTTCTGTGTCTTGTTATAAAATATGTCAGAAGTAAAAAAAAAAAAGAAAGAAGCCTTCCAGTGCCTCTGTAAATGTTTTTTGAGTCTTTATATTTTAATATTTCCTGTACATAAGATGAAGAACAAACAGGATAAACAGAACTCAGCTTGTACTTTGATCAGGAAAATGTCAACCTGGCAGGTACAAGAAAAATAAGCGGCACCAATGATGTCTGTTCTCACCACTCCTGGAAAAGCAACTTGAACAGACTCTCCATCCTGAGGAGAGAAATGATGAAATATTAAATAGCACAAGTTCCTCTAAAAATCCACAGGCGCGTTACCCTTCCTTGCATAAAGATAAAACACAAGGGATCAGCACCAAAACAGAAGGGCTATAGCTACCAGGCATCCTCTAGTAAGATGTCTTTTGTATTTAAAGTATGTTGTATGCTAATATAAAGTTTGCAATTACAAAAAAAAAAAAAAAGTAATTTCCCTACTAGAAAGTGTTCCTTTCCACATCTGCATTTTCTGCCTGCATTTTTAGGTTAACACCTTCCCTTCAAGCAGCAGAGCACTAGCTATTCAGATACCAAGGAGGGTTTCCTGTTTTCCCATCTGATATGCTGGCTTGTAAGTGTTTATCTTAGCAAAAAAGTCTGAAATTAGGATTTTTCTCCCCTCCTACTCATTGTACCACATCAAGATCTGAGAACACTCACACTTGCTTGAATAAGACTACCAAAACAGTCAGATGCTGCTTAGTTTGGTTAGGCTGGAAGGACCTGACCCCTAAATGGCAAAGAAAGCCTGGTTTCAAAGTGTTTTGATATTGTTGCAAGTCTGGAATGTTTTCTCCTGCAGATGACTCAATGTTTTCATCTATCAGATAGTACAGGACTGGAAGACTGGAAAAAAAGTTCATTTTAGGAAAGCTGCATTGACAACCTTTTCAAACCACAGAGGTCAATAAAGTACACAGCAATTACACTCTATTTGCCTTGTAGGAGTCAGTTATCTGCTAATCTGTTGGTTCAAAAATATCTACACCTGGAAACAATTTGAAGAAACACAGACAATTTGGTTGATCATGATTTTAAGCTAAGGTCTGTAGTCAAGCCAAACTTGAATTGCTCTTTGTGGGAGATTTTTCTGACTTAAGGCTGAACAGGTTGGGAATGTTTGTGAACAAAACATGAAGTATTTATCAATTGCTGCATATGATTTCCAAGACTTGTGGTGAGTTAAAAACAAACAAACCCCCACAAGACAATGTGAAGAGTCAAATCTATTTCATGTACAAAAGCTCTTTTGGTGTATGCTTTTGTATTAGATTTAAAGATTTAAAGTCAAATAATTTCACACAATTTGGTTTTATCAAGTTTAGATATATGTATGCTAAAAAGTATAGAGACTTTTGTTTTAATTTGGGGTTTTATATCTGGAATAAGGAACACTTATATATTACATTTTAATATTTTTCAGACATTCTGATCTGCTGTTTAGCTTTTCCTTGAAGACTGACATGTCATCTTTCTCAGGGGTTTCCTTGGAAACGAGCTGAGCAGTTTATTTCAGGCTCCAGATCTGCAGCTGCCTCTAATGCAAAGTACCTACTGAGAACCAGCAATAAAAATTGTTTGGGAAGCAGAGATTTCCTATAGGAAGGACCGAGTGGTGATTGTTCATCTGACGATGAACTGGATAAATAAAATGAATAAAGTATCAAGTTGCTTCTTTCCCTCCCAGTTATTTAAGACTGCCTATCTGAAATGGTACTTTCTCTGGGAAAGTTTAGCAGAGTCTGACAGGGGCACCAAGCTTTCACAAATCCATGAAAATCAAAGGGGACAGAAAGCGCATGGCTACCTTGAAGTCTGATTTGTAGTCAGTCTTGCGTTCTGCAGAGTGGAGTTCAGGTTCAGTCTGAGTTTTGCTGTCAACCAAAGGACACTGACATGGATAAATGAAAATGTTTTCTAAATATAGCCAGTATTCTGGCAAAATATTCACCTTTTACTGTGCTATGCATTACCTTTGCATTTTATTGCTAATAATGAGATGTCGTACTGAAACCTCAATATGCCATTTATTGATTTTGGAAAGACAGTGGCCGGGACTTATCTTTTGGTTCCTAATAGGAGATAATTTGGTCCTTGGAAATTTCATCCTTGTCATTGGAAACTGAGTCAGCCACTCTAGACTTTCCATGTCTTTGTAGCTCTCAAAGTGTGTAGGTCTTCAGTTTTGGGCTTCGCTTCTATATAGGAATTTTCTAATTAGTTTTTTTGCTTAGAAGATGGTAATAAATGCTCTAGTGACTTTATTGAGGACTAATAATAGCTAGTGTGTATTTAAAGAACTAGGTTGGTACTGTGGCATTGCCATGTCAAAGTTTTGTTTTGCATTAGGAGTGGAAGCCCATCTCTTGCTTTGGGTACCAATCACTCATTTCAGAGTACTTGCTCATTTGGGCTGGGGAGTCAACTTGAGCGAGGAGATGCATAACATCTTGTGTCTTGTGGGCAATGTACGTCATCTATCTGTTCTATCTAACTATGCTAACTAGGTTTTGCTGAACCTCCAGATCTGATTTTAGGTGGATGTATTTTTCATATTTTAGACCAGTAACTTCAATAAAAGCTTGGAATATTAAAGACGGAAATTTTAGTAGTTGCACTGCAATGGTTTGATTAGGTAGTCAGGTGTCCTGGCTTCATCTGTGATAGAGTTCATCTTCTTCCTAGTAGCTGGTATCATGCTGTGCTTGGGATTTAAGATGAGAATACTGATAACACACTGATGTTTTAGTTGTTGCAGAGCAGTACTTGGACTAAGCTAAGGACTTCTCAGCCTCTCACAGTTCTCTGCCAGTGAGGAGGCTGGGGGTGCACAAGGAGCTGGGAGGGGACAGAGCCAGGACAGCTAGCCCAGACTGGTCAAAGGGATATCCCATGCCACGCGGCACCATGCGGAACAATAAAACTGGTGGAGTGGTGGGTGGGTGCTGTTCAGGGATGAGTTGGGCATCAGTTTGTGGTGGTGAGCAGTTGCATTGTGCATCACTTGATTTGTATGTTCTTCTATTATTTTCTGTTCTATTAAACTGTCTTTATTTCAACCCATGAAATTTACCTTTTTTCTGGTTCTCTCCCCCATCCCACAGCAGGTCTGTGTGGTGCTGAGCTGCCTGCCACGTGAAGCTACAACAGCTGGTCACACAATATATCTGCTTCAGACATCTCACATGAGAACTGAGAGCCTGTTATGACTGCTCCCAGGACTGAATTGGGAATTTAGTTTCTGTACAAAAAACATAGTTGCTGAGTATATCCTTGGCAGAAAGCTCTCCTTTAGAATATTCAAGGACACGTTTCATATTTGGTGTTCACATACTGTGTCTACTAAGTGGAATTAAAAGTATTTTTTTTTCCAGTGTTAGCTTTGCTTTAGTTTTACTGCCCTTATAGTCAATTGGGATATTTCTGTAAGATAGAAAACTCATTAAGCTTGAATCTTCAGTCAGGAAGATAAAACTTAAAGTTCATTTTCTTTTATTGGAGGGGTGGGGGAGTGGGGAGGAGGTTCCTCAAACAAGTACAACAGTTATTAATATTCCAGATTTTCTTGTCCATTTTCTAGTCAGGCCAATGCTTCTTACAACTGATCACTGGGACTCCTACTCTGTAATTAATTTCTGAAGTAATTCTTAAATGCTGTGCTCCATTTACTTCCAGTAGTTATCAGATGACATGTCCTGCCCTTGAGCAGCATTTTATACATGTGGTTAATCAAACAATTGTGATTTTTATTATTTTTGTTGCTGTTTTTTGAATTCTGTGTAGCTTGTGTGAACTGATCTGTTCCTCTTTAGCATCCAGCCCAAAGAGGCAGTGAGTCAGTGAGCGTTCACTTCATTAGGAATGGAAGATGCACAGTGTGAACTGAGAGACATTCAGCTCACTGGCTAAAGCACTAAATAAACAAGCTACACTTCCAGGGTTTTATTTCGGCAGTTCATGTAAAATGTATGAGTGCTGTACTCTTGCAAATGCCTGAATGCCAAAGATAACAGCTTTGCTAGAGAAGCGCAGCTTTCTCCCCACTGATTGCTTATTGACTGAAGGATACAGACTTTTTCCCCTGTGGGATCTCACCAAATACTTAGGCTAAAATTTTTAGGTTGTTGACGGTTTGTCTTCCAGCAAGTAGCCTTGTGGTGAGGGTAGCCAAGGAAAAGAGCATATTACCAGTTCTCTTTATGTACTTGTGGTCAGACACCTGCCTGGGATGTGAGCACGAGCAGGTATGACCACAGTGAATTGAGCTACCACAGTCCTTTAAAATCTTTTTAAACTATACTGGAGTCTACATTTAACAATAACACTAATAAAATGCCCTAGTATGTCTCCAGAAGGCACTTGCCTGCCTAATTTAATGTCAGTTAGTAGTGTAGGCTGGTATTTGATTTTTTTACTGACATCTTCTATTTCAAAAACTTGGATTATTTTTTTCAAATTCAGACTATTTTCAAAAGTTGATAGTACTTTCCCAAATGTGGCTTGGCACATGGAACCCTCTCTGGGTACTACAATATGAAGAACATCCTTCTGATCATTCACAAATACAGTTTTGATTATATGCAAACTGTGCTTTACAGCTGTGATACTTGACTGTTTTGACAAGCCTTTTCCTCCTGGACTTTTGCTACAAAACCAAGTATATTTGGAAGAACTTAAATATGAATTAACAACTTTGTCTAGAAAAAAAAAATACTGGATACATATTCAACTAAACAAAATGAAAAGACCTCACAATTGTTACTTACCTTCTTTGTTTTGTCCATTGCCTTCAGTATGGTAATGTTTAAGTCTTCCAAGACAGATAGAACATTTTCATACTCTCCTAAGTGCTGGGAAAAATATTCTGAAATAAGAAGAAACCCAAGTCACCTACTCATGACCTGAAAAACTTGTATTTCCTTAAATATCAGTTTAATAAATTCTGAAATCAGTTATAATTTTACTATTACCTGTCTAAAAATATAAATTGAGCAAGACTTACAATGAAAGAGATTATTTTACTTTGAAATTTTGTTAATACTTCCCTCTAAACCATTCCTGGAGTATTTAAAAAAATAAAAATCAGTACTTCAAAACATTTCCATTCAATAGATGAATTGCCAAATTGACAAAAATTGAAGTATCAGTTTGAGAGCTGAAACAGACCTATTTTCAAAACATCTACATTTTATTTCTAAAATGGATTTTTAGTTTAGAAATCTACTTCATAGTTATTAGAAGGAAATTAAGTTTCCATGTATATGTACTAAATCTCATTATATTTACATTATTACAAAAATGAATAGCTCTGCTAAAGCCCTTAGAGGAGATGAGATCAGGCCAGGGCTGTTGTGTGTTGGGGCCAGCTGAGACCAGTTGTTTTTCTCTGTGAAGTGAAGAGAGTGAGTTGTTCAGTTAAGCTTCTGGACCCAGGTACTGTGAGTATATTTTCAATAAATATGATGCATACAAAATATTTTAAACAAAAATAAGGGAAATAAATAATACAAATTGTAGAATGTCCTTGTATACCAATTCAAATTAAAGGATATTTCATCAGAAAGAGACAACATCAAATCCTAGGACATAATTCAAGTAGATCAAGAATAGAACACATGCAAAACTGTGTCCAAGTTGTTATTTACTAATGTCCTACTTATATCTGTGTCTGACTAAAATATCATAAAAGAAAATACAATTACCATTTTATAAATAGGCTTTAGAGATTCCACTATGTAAACTAAAAAGCTTTTAAAAAGGCACACAAACACTAAGTAGGTCTGATGGATGTTTATGGAGTAGATCAGGGTCAAGGGGACATACAGTCAGAAGGTAAATACTGTGTGGAAAAGGGGATTTATGTTAATAGAAGGAATCTACTAGCCATGAGAGAAGACAAAGGTTGTCTGTAAACACAGGTGATACTAAACCAAAGAGCGTGAGAGAAGAGGAAGGTTGGTATGACATCGGTGAGGCATCTCAGGAGGATCCAAGCTGTGAAGGTAGCTCAGAGTCAGGGGGTTACACCAAGAGGAAGCAAACTTCATTTGGTCAGTGTAGAGTGAAATACAGCAGAGTGTGGCACAGGAGGGAAAATGTAAGAAAAAAGAAAGAAAACCATGCTAAAGCTAATGACTGTGTCAGACAAGGCATTTATACATAGATTGTCTAGACAAAGATGAAAAATAATGTCTAAATGACAGACAGGAAGAGCAAGCTTAGATGGGAGCTTTTTTGAAATAATAAATAGCAATACTTTGAGGCTTTTAAGAGGTCAGAGTGTTTCTCTGGGGAGTCATGAGGTTTAAGGAGCACTGGTGACAAAACCTGGTATTGCTGAGTGGTTGAATGAAATTATTTAGGGAGAAAATGTGTTGTGCATTAGTATCCTGGAAATGAATCTTCATTTTGGAGAGCTATGGAGATAAGTCAAAGAAAGCTGAGGACTGAATATGTGTTGGGTAAACTCAGTACCAGATTCACAAATGAGAAACACCCTAGTGGCAACCTGTGAAAGATTTATAAGGAAGCTGAAGAGCTCAGATATCAAGAGGACTGCTGAAGCTGCACATCTTTAATCAAAGCAGTGAGAAAACAAAGTCAACGCTAGGCTGAGACCCTGCCAAGCCCTCTGGTGAATGGGTGGTATTGGGCTGTGTGGGGTGGTGGTACTGAGCATGCCTCCGGTGCAAAAATAAACACCTCCAAAGCTGTAAGTCATTTGTGGAATACAGTCATGTTCTTCCTTGGCCAGGTTTGTATAATTTTGGTCAGATTCTCAGCTAGCAGAAGTCATCACAGCCCAATTGACTTTGTCAAAGTCGTTCTATGTTTATAAGCCACACAATGAGATGCCTCTCAGTGGGTTCTTGAGCATGGGCAGAGTCACCTCCTGTTCAAGTAAACAAGCTTGCACTCAAATCTACAGCGTTTTCAGCTTTTGAAAGTATTCAGCATTATTGACCTTGGGAAAATTCAACAGGCCACTATTTGCCACTTTTCCCAGAAATAGGCTGTTTTTGACAAGTATGACTTTTTTTGACATTTTGTGGGAGGACTTGCAGAAATTTTCTGTGAATTCTTTCCTGCTGCAAGCAGCGCCCCTAAATCAGGTGCTGTAAAACCAGGGGGAGAGCAAGCAGGGTCTTAGGGAAAAAGCTTCATGACTCAGAGCCTGGAACAGGGCGCAGAGGTAGGTCAGTGGGACAAATGGAAGGACAGTCAAACTGGTGCTCGTACTGAACAGAGTTGGAGGAAAGTTCATTACTTTCCTCCAGTTGGATATTAATATGAAAATCTTTTTTCAAAATTACCAGAATGCTACTACCTTTGAAAGCAATGAACTAACTAGAAAAAAATATCTCATATGAACAGGAAACAAGGTAAGGGTACCTGTCTTTTCATCAGAACAGAGAAAGATATTTTTTAAAGCTCAGAAAATGTGAAGCATAGATACAGAAAAAAATATTTTCAAGGTGCTATCTGCATGTAATGGATGACAGTCTGAAAAAATATAAGCCATCTGCATTCTTCCAGGGTAGTTCTTTCAGTATAATTTAAATATTTTCTGTCTGAGCTACAAAGGTTAAACAGAAAAAAGTATCATAACACGTGGTATGTTCACTTGCACAGGGCTGCTGCTGGCATAGATTACGCTCTTGCTCAGCAAGGAACTTACCACAGAGCTCTTCTGTGTCAAGATTGCTGGAAAGATAAGAAGATAGAGGGTTAGTGAGCAAAGTCATGTTTTTTGTTGCATCACCAGAAATTATTTTTGTTTTTTTTTTCCCCCCCACCTGCACTCCTCTTCTGTGTCTGTCATGCTGGACAGCACAGCTCAGATTGCTCAGCCCTCCATGCTAAACGAGGCAAAACCCAATGTTTTTCTCCCGTTTGCACTCCTCACCAAGCAATAGTTCTCCACAAGACAGAGTACAACAGGAGGATAAAAACAGACACAGCCCCTCAGCACAAAATATTACTAAGTCTTTCTGGCCATACAGTTTCACCACCAGTAACTGCAACAAAATGTAGCAGCAAAATTAATGACATGAAAATAATAGTTGTATTGCCATATTGCTAGGAAATACATGTAAATATGTAATATAAATGCATAAATGTATGCAATTATTCTATAAAATTCAAAATAGTTTATTTTACATAGATTTCATCCTGATCAACTTTTAAGCAGTTTTTCTCTCTCAGGTTTTGAAAGTCAAAAGATAAACCGTCTGACCTACAGCTCAATTTTGAAAGTTATCATATTGACTTTTTTCCCAGGGAGGAGAAGCTGATTATTAAAGAAACTTAAAAGCACGAATGTCCTTTCTGAATCTTGCTGATGGGTGAATATTGAATGGCTGATTGCACTTAGGATTTTTTCACTTATCTTTTTAATGGGATTTTTTATTGACCTTTAATAAAATGATGACACAGTATTATCTTAAAGTCAATTTTTCCAATGTTAACTTTCATGTATTTGGTTTTTATTCAGGAGAAAGACAGAAACAGACCAAAATTGCAGGATCCTGGGTTCTTACAAACTTGCATAGTCAGGGCTATAAAAACTTCTGAGCATTTTTATTTGATGAAGTAAATGAACCTTTCCAAAAACTTTTATTAAGTAAAGGTCATCTGAACTGAATTTGTATGGGCCAAGTAGAATGGCCACAAAAGGGTCTTGCATCTGTTTTTTCCTTGGTGGCGGGTATAGTGAAATTCATTGTCTTTAAGAATCAGTGCTGAAGCTGGGGAACTTAACCTAGGTCAGCAAACTATCTGATGGAAGAAGTGTCTATGAATCCTTAAAGCTGTTCACCATGGATCACCATGGCACCAATGATCAACCAAATTGCAATCACTTCCACAGTTCAGTAGTCACTTTTGAAACAGCCCAGATGTTCACTCCTCAAATGCAGACTGAGACTGTGAAAGCTGGAAAAAATTACCTGAGTCGAAAAACAGTAGCAAAATGGTACGATATTACATGACAGGTTGTAACTTTGCCTACATTTTGTTCATTGTCCCTATATTTTCTGCCTTCTCACATCTTCTGCCTTAATGACTTCTCTTTGTACACAACACTTCTGTATTTTCTAATTTGCATCCTGATAGCTGAGTTTAAAACAACCTTTAACATTGGTAGCCAGTCAAATTTGCTCACTGTTTTCAAATTTCATATTGAAATCTACTCTGGTCCTTCTTATTCTGCACTATCCTCAGCAGTGTGGTAGTGGTATAGCACCATGATATGGCTCAGAGGCTTTCAGCATTGCTGTTGTCAGAACATTTCTGTTAGTTCCACTGACAAAAGCGATGCAGCTGCAAAATGGACTACGACTGAAAATGGAAATGTATTCAGATGCTGGATTGGTTTTCATTTGGAATTGGGCACTTGAATAATTAGAAAATTACCATCCAAAATGATTTGTGCAACAGCCTTCAGGAAGTCTGTGACAGAACATAGAAATGACAAAAAGCATGGATTTCACTCTAGAAACCTCTCTATTTCTTTTTCTGTTATAAATACCCTTTGAAGCTCCATTGTTCTTGGCATCCTGTTTGAAGGGGATGCTGTTCTAGGCAGGGACACTATAATTTTGTGTGCCACTGATTATTTCATTCTTTCAGAAATAATAACATGTTTCTTCAAGCAACACAGTTGTGAACAAACTCAGGCATTCTTTTTCTGCACACAAACAACTTTGAGCACCCTGCAGGATGCTACAGAAGCAATTAAATAAGTTTGGAATATATATTATAGTACAGGAGTGAGGTACACACCAAGGGGCTGTTTCTGCAGCTCAGTACTTACAGTGGGCACCTGTTCGTCACTTCAGTGAGTATATACGCCAAGGATGCTTCTGCTTAGACCTATAATCTGGCAGTGCTGAACATGTAATTTGCAATATTTGCTGGATGACTCACATCCAGGCTCCAGCACTCCACTCTTGATAAGCACCCAAAGCACAGGGTGCAGCCAAATGCATTCATGTCACGTCAGCACAATCATTTTTGTAAACCTCTGCTCTCGGTTTGCTTTCTAACTACTATATGTGGTCCTTTTACATGCCTGCCTTTTGTCCACAATGCTCCCTACCTAACAACATGAACAATTTTTAAGGGACATATGCCACTGACTGACCACAAGGTTGATACTACCTGTAGCTCTGTGGCAGACAGGTAAGCAAATTCACTTGAGTGAACTGTGGCCAAAGTGCCTGTTTGTGGTACCTCTGGAAGCGGCCCCACATGTAGGCATGCAAAGCAGCTGTGAGTACTCCCGGGTTCTGCCCACATCAGTTAGATGTCAGGTGGGACCAGCCAAAGTGGAAAGGTCAAAGCCGCTCAACCCATTCACCGATGTGAACCCAGTGATCCACAGCTCCAGCAGCTGACCTGACACATACTGACCTTGGCATGAAAGGCACTTCTAGGCAGAGGTATCAGCAGATCTGCATGTTTTCCCTGGGCCACGAGAGGAGTCACTGACATCTCTTCAGCACAGGAATGATATACACTCTGATGTGCACTCTGTCATCTAAAGCAGTGATATTATTGAAGACTCCAATACTATGGGAAAGATTTTATGAACTAACCTCATTTAGGAAATTCATTGCTACTACTGTCATTGTTGGAGAAGGATAAAACTTTCTTCTTTAAGTCTACTCTCAAGACTGAGAAGGATTGATTTCAGAGGCTTGAACCAACCCTTTTCTTAGTTCCATTTGCATGTCTCTGATAAATTTGGTTTCAGGGAGGAAAGTTGGAGGCTGGCATCTCCTATTGTTAAGTAGAGGCATATAATTTGTGAATGAAAGGAATGACGTGTTACTTAGACTGAGCAAGGGCAGCTGAACAATCATCTGTGGACACTCTCAGCCAAAAAGCTTTAAGCTCTTTGCAAGTCTTGCATATCATACCACTTCAAGTCATCTGAATGAAATAAGTGCTCTGACACTACAGAGAGTGTTGTGCAGTCTTAGAATACGTGCCCTTCCATTTTAAGGATATGATGCTTCACAGCTCCTTTGCAATATCAAGGACTTTTTTTTGCTCAGGTTTGCTCAAGGTCTCTTATCAGTGGAGGCAAAACTATTTTCTGCCATTAGCAGGATGGGGCATTGGCCTCTTGCCACAGAAAAGGGAGGGGAGGAAGAAGGGGCAAAATGGGGCAGAGCTCCTAGGACTGATCCCTGGGAAGCCAAACTTCTCACTTCTGCAAGGACACTGCTTCTCTTTACCCCTGGACTAACTGTACCATATGCCTTCTGTCCTCTCAAACACGGCAGCCAGCTTGGCTCTCACAGCTCTGACATTGGCAGTGGGGCTGATGGCTGTTTACTGTCCCATATTTTTCTGTACTAAATGATTATCTAGTTTGCTTTTACTTAGCTCCAGACCAAGAGTTGTCACTTAGTGCTCTGCATGTGGCAGGACTACAGGAGAGAATAAAGGTTTTTTTTTTTCTTTCTTTCTTTTTTTTTCCTGACAAAGCTCACCTAAAAATACCTTAGTCCTTTACATTAGGCCAGGATGCAATGAACTTGTCTAGCCACTTTAATGATCCTAGCCTCCAATCCTAATGCTAATGATCCTGATACTAGCCTCTGATCCTGATACTATCAATCCTATCTCCATTTTTAAAAGAGTTTAATTATACTGTTAAAAGTTGTAGTTACTAAAATCTGTGAAGAATTGTGCAAGGGATGATTTTTTAACAGATTCTCAGTCACATAGACCTAAACAGGGAGATGAGAGGCACCATCATGGTGGCTTTTTTGCCACAAATTAGGCATATTTCAAAATTGTCACCCTCCAATAGATGATAACGATGTTCCAACTTTTAGTTTTGTTCCAAAATGATTTATTTTTATATTTTTTTTAACTGTGATTCAATAATTCATTGTTTTATACCCATAATTCATACCCAAAACATAATGTTCCATATTGGTTTATTACAGTGTTTGTGAATGCATGTGTTGATAGAGATACTGAACTGCTGAGATTCTCTGGGAAACCTGGATTTATGGAAGAGGCCAGGCGCTCAAACTACACCTACAATTAAGTAAGGAGCTCAATTCTAAGATGCTAATGCTGTCTTCTGAAGAACTGATCTGAAACGAAGCATTCTAGGTCAGCTCCATTTAGGTCAGTGCAATTGAAACTATTCATTACATTTTGATTTTCCTGGTGTGAGTGAGTCTATTATTTTCTGCAGAAAACTGATTTTTACATTAAAAATAACCATTCATATGAAAAATTTCCTAGCAAATCTATTTGCAACTTTTCTGTCTGACTGGAGGATATGTGTTAATATTAGAACTGTCTAAGTCATTCTCATTAAACTTATTTTGTTCAGTAATGAAATAGTAAACTATATCAGCTCCTTCTGAATAGTATCTTTCCTTCTTATCTGTACATCATTTTCAGACTGATTTCTGTAGCTACTGTCTTGAAAATTATGAGAATTAAATCCAATACCTGCAATTATCTCTCTTAAATAGTAGCAAACACACCTTCCTCATATTAGTGCTGAACCACGTAAAGACCTAGCTTTAAAAGATGGTCAAAAAATGATGTATTGTTTCCTCCCACATTTTTCAATCTCATGGAATAATTCTTTTTTGGAAAAAATACTTTTCACTCTCTTGCAGCTCATGTAATTATAGAGTTTGTCTGTATCTCATGCTGTTTTTTAATAAATCTTTTTTGTTTCCTGATTGTATTTCCAAATTCATTATTTTTTTCTGTGTACTTGCATTGGACAGTGATAAATCATCAACAGCACGAGAACAAAATATGCCTCTCAACTGAAACAAAAGTGCATTATCCAAGGGACAGATAATTACTATCCTTAAACTATCGTCAAATTACTGAGGACTCGTCATTATTAGCTTTTCAATCAGAGTCCTGAGGGAAGCTCTATGGTCCCATATAGCATGCATTTCATTATAGATACACTGCTCAGTACGGGGTTGAAGGCTAGAGCAGGTGGATGGGTTCCCATGGTTGCAAGGATTATGCTAACCAACACCTCCATCTCAGGCATCAAGTCGGCATCCTTTTGGAATGTGCTGTTAGAGCAGACAGTCTCAGCACTACTCTTTTGCCCCTCCCTCGGCAACCTGTTCCAATGCCTGACTGCTCTTTCTGAGAAGAAATGTCTCCTAATTTCCAACCTGAACCTCCCCTGGTGCAACTTGAGGCCATTCCCTCTAGTCCTATCACTAGTTAACTGTGAGAAGAGGCCGACCCCCACCTCCCCACACCTTCCTTTCAGGCACTTGTAGAGGTCTCCCCTGAGCCTCCTCTTCTCCAGACTGAACAACCCCAGTTTCCTCAGCCACTCCTCATAGCACTTGTGCTCCAGGCCCTTCACCAGCTTTGTAGCCCTTCTCTGGACATGCTCCAGGGCCTCAATGTCCTTCTTGTACTGAGGGACCCAAAACTGAACACAGTACTCGAGGTGCGGCCTCACCAGAGCTGAGTACAGGGGGACGATCACCTCCCTGGTCCTTTTGGCTACACTATTCCTGATACAAGAATCCAACCTAGCCTGCCATGCAGAGGAGTCCTGGTGTATTAAATGGACCGGGGGGACTTTTCAACAGACCATCAAGAAGGAGCTTGATTAATTGGACATAGCACAGGCACCTAGTGTTTCAGATGCTCTAGCATCTTTCCTTCACCATTCATGTCCAACTGCACCTTCTGTGTCATCCTGTCTGCCTTGGGCTGGTGTCTCAGGCTGACTATGAGGTAGACTTAGGCACTCTGCTGACACATATACACACAAGTGTAGATGTGTCTTCATAGTACCAAGTCACCCTACATGAGCAGTGTGATGGACTCTCAAATGCCCAGCATCTGCTGGGAGCTGTTGGTGGCCAAAGCTCTCAGGCCCTCACCGAGCTTGCCTCTGGCTTGTGTGTATTTTATTATCTTTAACTTGTAGCACATACAAAAGCTTAATGCGATACCTGCCTTCAGGGGGTTGTGTGTGTACCCCGGCTCTGCCTCAATAGTCCTAGCATACCTTGTAACTAAGATCCTGGCTGAGGACTTCATTGTGCCAATGAGAAAAGTGAGAAAAACAAGTTTGATTCCCCACTGATTCATATGAGTCAGTAATCAGCGAAGCATTTATCGCACTATCTCTCCGGCAGTGCTGCAGACTGAATCCCCTTGAGATCTTCTGCATATCTCTTAGTTTGTAACTTTGCCAAATATTCTCATTATCTTCTGACACCTTTTCCCTGAGGATGCCATTATGCAAAAAACAATTTATATGAAAGTTGTGAGTGGGGGGAGGGAAAGGAGAAGGGTAAGAGCAAAAGGGAGATGTACATTTGCAAAGACTGATAAAACCTATTCACTGAGCCATTAACCATTTCAAGGATTCTTGCTCTGCTGAAACACAGACTTCCCAAAGCTGAGAGAATTTATCAGGGACTGATTTATTTACCAAGGAAATGAGCTGTAAAAGCATTCACCCCACGAACCCCAAATTTCAAAATTCTCCTGCTTAATTCTAAACATATATAAAAAGATCTGTGCTGCTAATACTTTCCTTTGCTTTACGGACAATAATGTAGGTAAACAAAACAGCTGTACATCTGCCGAACTACCTTCTCTGAAGCTGAACTGTGCTGCAATACTCTCTTGCATAATCAAGCTGCTTAGTGTTCAGTAAAGGTAGATGTGAATTCCAGTGAATGCAATTTATTAATTGTTGGGAGCATGCTAAGCCGACAAGTAAGGATTTTTTGAGTTCGGATAATTGTGTTTAAACAGCTTCTTCAGCAGTATTACAACCCCCAGGTAGCTACACTGAGCATACACATGCATTGGATTTAGAAAACAGATGGGAGCTCATAGAAGTATTAAAATACAAGCTAGGTAGTAGAAGCAATGCACACATTATTAAAGCATTTCAAATATCAAGTTTACAATAAAAATACCACTTATTTTCTTGATGCAGAAGGAAGAAGATCTTCAGATCTGAATTTGGTATTTAGTATTTATTATTTAGTATTGGCATTTAGTAATAGGTATTTACTATTATTTGGTGATATAGGGATTCAAAAGGGCCAAGAAACAAAAGAACAACTGAAATGTCACCAAAAATATTATTTAATATTTTAAAGTTTGAAGTCAGCAAAAGCCAGTCACATTCAATGATTCTTCATCCTAATTAATCTGTAAAATATTCTTGTGCTCCAATTTGCTCCTAAGTATAGTACTTAGGAGAATATGTAAGAACTACAATACTTAAGGTGGCAAGACAACTCCACTCTTCTCTTGTCAGCTTTATACTTGCCAAATATTGCCTTTGTAATTTCTGTAAAGATAAAATGTCTCTTACAGTTAACATCACCAGCTTGCTTTCCCCATCTTCAGATAGTTTTGAGCATCAGTCTCTGATAGCCTTTGGCTTGAGATGTATCTAGTCATTTATGCTTCTGCCATGACAGTACAAACTGAAACCCAGTCAAAATGAACGTTTCATGGTCATTCGATAGAGAAGTTAAAAAAACAGGATGCTCCAAGACAGCAGAGCATGTGGGTATTCAGCTCCAAAATTACTCAAGCTATGGCCTTCAGACCACATCCTCCATGAGCTGCCTGGTATCACCCTCTTTGTCAGCCCTGAAATAAACTTCTGGTGCCTTTCCAGCACCTCTATTTGCCTCCAACACCCTCCCTAAATATGTGTCCAATTAGGAGGAAAAGATAGCTCTTCCTCTTGCTCCTTCCCTTCACAGAGCCATGTCCTCATGTTGGTCTAACTCATGCCATGGTGAGCTGGCTCCTACTCTGCATGCTGCAGGATCTAGCTTGGCCTCCTGATAGCCTTCAGGAGAGCTTAAGGTGTAGCCCAGATGCTCACAGTGTGCTGTGCACTGGGGTATCTGCAAAATGTTTAAAATGTTATGAATAAGGGGGGAAGGGTCATTGTACAAGCCTAGGCTGAAGCTGAACTCTTGAACAACTGCTGTTGATTTCTTGCCTATGCTACTTTTTTAAAGGGTCTTTAAATACAGGACACCAGTAGATGCAAGCGCTGAGTGCTGCATGCTAGGAAACAAGCCAAGGCATTCAGCGTCACCTCTGGTGAGATGCCTTATCCGTCCTTCAGAGGCAGCAGGAGATCCGGCTGTGACTGCCCAGACCTAATCCCTGCTGCACCCATGCAAAGTCTTTTCTCACAAGGGTGGAGCGTGGGCATCAGAGTCAGGACTCACTGTAACAACTGCTTTACACAATTTAATGGTGTGTGATTGAATAAGCATTGACCAAAAGTTTTGTGAGATCATGGAAAGCAGAAATAGAAGAGACTTTCAGTTGAAAGTCACTTTTTCAATGTTTAAGTGGTCCAGTCTCCTCTTGTTTCTGTGTGGTCTTTTAGGACGCTTAAAACAAAACAAAACAAAAAACCATCATCAACAACAACGACCATCCAAACCAACAACAAAAAGAAAAACAACTATGTGAAGCCCTTGTGAACAGGTATGAACTACTCTGAGCATGGGGGGAAATCCGGTGTACCTGTGCATCTAGGGGCACAGTTTAGGGACATGTTTTAGTTGGTAATATTGGTGGTAGGGGGACAGTTGAACCAGATGAACTTGGAGGTCTTTTCCAACCTTAAAGATTCTATGATTCTATGATCTAGGAGTTGGCCTATGAACTAGTTATTATATTGCTTTAAGGTTCAGTAAACAGAAGAGTCCTCCACAAATGTAATTTTTTACATTTTATATTTTTGATTGCTAGCTCTTATAAATATAGTTCTTGCATTAAAACATCTTCAAGAAAGGTAAAAAATATAGAAGTGCTAAAATATGGGGAAAAAAGACCTTCCTTTTTTCATGAACACACTACTTCACCTAATCTGGCTGTCTAAATAGTGATGGCATCATTATTAATCTCTTTTATTCCTTATTTATTTTGTACATTTGTTTCCGTCTGTAAAAATAAAAAGGTAATGGAAATTAAAACAGTCAAGATATGAATTTGTATGGTGTGTCTTTCCTCATATTTACTTAATGATTAAGATTTTATAAAAAACATACATAGATTTTATGAAATAAAGAAAAAAGTCTATGTATAGTACACTCATAGATCACAAGATAAACATCCCAAATTATGTACTGAGGAAAAATCCATATAAAATGTAAACTTTCAGTAAAAACAATGATCTCCCCTGGATAAATGACCTGTACTGCAGGTCCTTGACAAATTGTAAATATAAATTCATCCCAGCATAGTGCCCTTCAGTTCTACCTATCTTTTGGAAATTTTATACAGCAATATCTAATTCCAACTCAACTTGTTTTTCCTGGTTATTATGGTCAATTTAGCACCAACTGACTCTTTCTAAAAAGACAAGACCGGTCTACACCAAATAGCAAGGTGCAGAAATCATAGTCAGTTAGGCATACACAAACATAATTACTGGAAAGTTAATGCCCCCTATTTTTGTCCTATTTGAAAATGATGACCTCTCATTTTAGAGGTATTCCATAGCCTGCCTTCTTTGTATCAGGTGTGTTGAATTATCTTGGTTAGTTAATAACAGCTGGTTAATTTAGGTCCCTTAAGGATGTTAAACCAGTGGAAGTCCCTTATACTTATGCATCTTTTCTTTTTGAAAGAATGTTGTAGCAGAACTGAGAAGGGAACTCAGGTCTCCTGAGGTCCACAGGAATCGCTCCAAGGCCAGCTTCCATTTTCTATCTTCAGGCTTTGAAGCACAAAGACTCATGCACACAGAAAGTGAGGTTTTGAATGCAGGCAGAGTTAAAAGATTTAGTGCAGGTAGAAACAACCTGAAGTCTGCTCTTGTGGCAAATTGGCTATGAGGTCTTGAGGTGCTCCAGAAATGATCTATCAGATTGTGACATACTTCCTTAGCTATTTGTCCTAGGCATTTACATGCAGTGTAAATCAGCATAACCTCAATCCTTACCAAACATTCATAGGAAAATGGAGCTATACTCTGCATTTTGTTAATAGGGAAGTGAAGCGCAGAGAAGATACATGATTTGCCCAGAGTTTGGCAGGGTGTGTATTTCAACTGGATAAAAAAGACTAAATAACTAAGTAGAGTTTCTTATCCTCTCCAACTGAAAAAAAGACATGAACTATTTGGAGATTACAGGCACAGACAAAGATTATCATTTCATTCCCTTGGGCAATTTTCAAATGAAAACAACACATAATAGATAGTTTTAGGATTATTTAATATGTACATGATTCTTCTAATGCTTGCATTACAAAATTTTCCAAGGTTCAGTGAACATTTTGCTGCTTTTCTTAGCCAGCTGGTTAATTTAAGACATTTTACATAATCTGCCCTTTTCAGCAAATGCCAGTGAGTAAACTTTCAGCCTCCGTATTATATTTGCTTCATGTGATTTTTGTTGGAAAACTATCCTAATAAGGAATTCCTATTATACTACCCAAGCTGTCTCTCTTTGCTATATCCACCTGATATTTGGCATGCTTTACCTTGCTGCCTGCCTGATGACAGGGTTTTCAAAAGCAAAAAGGTGCTAAGGAAAGCCTTTACAAGTTCTTTTTAAAGCCTTCCCTCTCTTAAAGAGAGATCAAGTGGCGTAGAATGCTCTTCAGCTCCAAAGTCAGGCATTAAGCATGTTATCAGTTAAAGACTTCAGAAAAAAAAAAAAAAAGAAAAAAGAAAAAAAAGAAAAAAAGAAAAAAAAAGAAACCTCAAAAAGCTTCTTATTCTCTTTAAATTTAAGTGTTTTCTTATCTTCTATAGCTAGGCTCTATTCTAATAAATGAGAACCAGGCAAAAGTAAGAAAAGAAAGTACCTTTTCTTCTGGTTGAAAAAGGTAATTTAGTAGGTTTTCCTAGTCTTCCACCTCTTCAACCCTCTGAAATACATGAAAAGCTGATCTTTCACAGCACATAATCTCTGTGACTTTTGTGCCATGCTTTTTGCCAGACTCTTCCCAGTCAGTGAGACTTCTCTCTCTCTGATGGCTGCTGTGCCCCTTGCATTATCCGCTCTCAGCTAATAACTCTAGCCCTTGACAAAGCCTCACCGATTTCCCAGGAGGAACACCATAATGTTATTCTCACTTTTCTACATATTTTTCAGATCCAGGTATTCTCCAGTACAGAGAAAAAAACTTTACAAATAGTAGTGATACAGATGTTACAAATAAAAATATTTTACAATTAAAAATATTAAAAATTAAAAGAAAAATAGGCATATAACATCTTTTTTTTTTTTTTTTTTTTTTTTCCTTAGAGTTATTACATGGTCATTGAGGATATTTGGCCTATTCAGGATGTTCCCTGACAAATGCAGACACGCAATCATGGTAATGTCAACCGACTCATGCACATATGCAGTAACATGAGGAAGTCCAAACCTGTATGAACAACTCTTTAAATAACAGGGATAAAAATTTATGTGAAAGATAACAGGCTAAGAAAATTCCCATGGTGTTCCACAATGCATTTGATTAATTTTGCCAGGATTAGATAGACTGCATACATTGTATTAGTTCCTCAGCCCTGGTCACTGGTTTTAAGAAACCTGAGGAAATTAAAATGTTACACTTATTTCTCCTGTACACAGTATCTAATTACTTAGCAATATTCTGCAGCCTTTGGCCTTAAATTTATAGTAATGCTAAAACATAACCTGTTTGTATTGCTCCTTCTCCTGTACTGTCTACAAAGGTGAATGATATATCAGGGAAACCTGTTTCTCTGTTGTAGCATCACAATACGGAGAGTCTTCAATGCTGGATACTTTGGGATACATAATCCAATGCTTCCATTTTATGTGGGCTTAAACCTAATGATTCTGGGAAGGTTATTCCTGATTTACAGAAGCATAACTGAGCTAAGAAACAGATTCACAGAGTTGTATAGACATTTACTCCTAGGGGATATATCCCTATGTTTATATCAGTTAGGTGCCTATGTGAACGCTTTTAGGAATGCAGATAACAGATCCCAAGAATTAATCATAACTATAGGCATCTCATGTCTTCATATAATTACACAGAAAATACTGCAAATGGAAAGTACTTCATACACCTTTATAAAAAAACAGCTAAGCCCTTTAGACACCAAGACCTGTGCTTCCCTATGTAGACTGCATATTTAAATAGCTTGAAGTAAGCAGCACTTTGAATAGTTAACATGTGAATTCATTTAATTGTTTTTCTGTTTTGGTTTGGTTTGCTTTTGTTCCTCCCACCCCCAATAAACATTTTTATAATGGCTAATGAAAACCTAGAAACTTATTTAGAATTATGATGTTTATTTGCCTGGAAGATGTCCATAAAAGATCAGAAACTAAGATACATATTTTCTAGCATACACTTGTGAAATATTGATCAGATCTCAGACTTCAATTGATTTCCTTGCTTTCTTTACACTTTCTGGAAAATAAGAGTAATTCCACCTAGACCAATGGGAGGCAAAATTTGTAAGGAGAGGATACATTTTATTAGACTAATAATGATGGTAGAAGTGGACAAGATTTTAAGCACACAAGGGCTTGAGTGAGGCTGTTTTGGAAGAATGAACTTTGAAATGTTTCCCACAAAACTTCAGGCCTTATGCTGCAAAGGCAGTTGGAAAGTCAATGGCCAGCATCACATCTGGTCATTTATAGGTCTCCAGGGCAATGGGTCCCAGCTGATATTTAGGGCTAATAATTCACAACAGCCATGGGAACTGGACGTTTACAGAGGAAGAGCAGCAGAAGCTGAGGACATGGGGAAAAAGGAAGGGTGCAATGATGTGACACAGATATCCAAAGGAGAAAAAGTCACGGGAGGGTGCTGTTAGGAACTAGCCAAGGGGAAAGGCCTGTCTTGACCGTGCTTCACAGAAATGAGTACTTGGACCAGATGTTGAGCAGGGAAAAAAAAAAATAACCAAAGCAGTCATTATCCAAGTACTTAGTTCTGTGAAGGTGGGTCAAGAGCTGCGAAAAACTCATATTTAAGCCTGAAGAAGGCCACAGACCCACTTCCTTATTGACATGAGAGGAGAACACTGAAGGCATCCAGTTTCTACCCCATGTTCTTAGTGCACAAATCACATTTGTCAGAACATATGTGTATTTCTGAAATGTTTAGAATTAGTGAAGTTGTAAGGTTTAGAGCAGTATGACACAGTCTAGATTCCCTGAAGCAGCTTTCTTCTTAGGCTTGTTTTCTAAAATCATCCTTTTTTTTCCATTCTCAGATGGAGACAGTAGCACTTTGTAAGAAGTGGACACTTACTCAGTATTGTGTGTATCGATCGTGTGAAAAAGTTCATGCAGTTCTTCTCCACTCAGAATTCCATCAGCAAAGTAAGCTTTGAATTCATCAAAGGACAGTTTTCCATCATCTGGAAAAAAAAAAAAAAAAAAGAAGAAGAAATGGAAAGTGTCATAGTTTCATTTATGGTTTTGCTTTTTTACTTCAAGCAATAGAAGAGGAAGCTATTAAAAAAACCTAGCTCTTCAGATTAAATGTATAAACTTTATGTATTTAATCATGTCTTGTAAATAACATGTTAAATGCATCAGCTGTTGTAGTTTCAATTTTCAGTTTGCCTGATAATTCTGTTATTCTTCTACCTTCTCATCTTTCAAACAAAGATAGTTTGGATTTGGTAAGTCTTCACTGACAAACACATCAAGACAATCCTCCTGTCTTTGCCCTGACCCCATTCATTGTGGCTTCTCCCCATGCTGTCCCACACTTCTTCCTCATGTCCCTACCCATGTCCCTGTCCATGTCCCTACCTCTGCATGGAAGATCAGCGGCTTCCAGAGACAGAGAAACCCCAGGAAACTGTAAAACCAAAGATTTCTTGAAGGAACATGGTGTTTCAATGAAGCTGTCACTGAAATAAATAGAGCTATCTATTTATTTCCATTTCCTTTTTATTTTTTTATAATTTTATTTTATTTTATTTTATTTTTATTTCTTTCTGCTCACTGCCTCCTGCTTGGGAGACTGAGACTCAAGTGCACAATTCAATAGCATCAGGGACCTGACCCTGGCTCTGCTGTCTGCCTAAGGATGTTAATAAATACACAGCGCTGGTTTGCAGCATTTTGATTATTTCTTTCTTCATAAAATATGTCTTTTTCAAAAAGCTCTGTGCTTGGAGTGGAACTAACAAAACAAATTTAAAAAGCTTGACTGGAATAGGAATGGAATAAGAAGACAGCTTCATGTCCTCTTCCACTAAAAAGAATTTCAGTTCATTTTCTTGGTCAGCACAGAAAATACATTTTATTTGCCAGCATGTAACTTGTCTGGTGATTACACAAAACTTTAGGAATGAAAAAAACTATTTTGGACATATATCAGAAGTCAGTCGAGATCTGCAGATGGTTTTTCAGACAGAATTCAAATTGACCATATATAGTGAAACCCAACTATGAAGAAGTTGACTTTTTATTGTCTGAGTACCTAGTGATAATGTCTGGGCCAAAAACAATCTCCACATGGATCCTGATCATCATCAATAACATGTTCATGTTGTTGGGAATTGTCTACAAGACTAATGAAATTCAGAGGGAGGGGAAGTACCATATGACAATATTTAGAAGAACAGTAAACAGTTGTACACTGAATCAAGAGGAAAGAGTCCTTATTACAATCTCTACTACATTATTTAGCTGAGTCTGTTTCATCTTTGTCTTAATTTAGCTTTAATTATAGCAAGCCCTTGACGACATGAGACAAAATCTTTGAGTTGAGATGAGTTAAGACAAGATTAATTATCTGGTATTTCCAGGCTGTTACCGCTTTATATTGAGGTTCTACCCTCATTTTGTCAGATCAGTCTGTGCATAACCATGAATACTTTCTAAAGTATCTATTATATTATCTACTATACTACTTAACTGATACACTTTTTAAAGTAATCTAATAAATACTGCAGTGTTTCATTGAAGTAAGGATCATATTTGTACTTCACCTCCCTGAGGCATGTCTGAAATTCCAGAGAAGATACTATACCGAAGATACCTTTTAATAAACACAGATTTTTCATGGTTTGTTTATTTGGTTAGTTTTGTTTATTTGTTGTGTTGTTGTTGTTTGATTATGACATCATAAATGGATAAAATGTGCCACAATTTGGACAGCCTTTCCCACCCATAGGCTGGCCATGGTTGCAGTGACAGAAGCAGCAGATGCAGGCTATTTTTTCTCTGGAAAGTAAGACTCTGGGATGCAGGGAACATTAGACTCTATCAACTCATGTCTCTGACCATGTCAAAATGAGTATTTAACAAATGGCAGGCAGCACAACTGATTTTTTTCTTGAATATATAATTCCAGGCTAAGGCTAAGGAATCGATTAAAGGAAAAAATGTGTGATAATTCTGGATTCTTCTCTTCTCTGGACGGGAGATTTCAGAAGAAGGCCCTAGGTCAGGCTGAGACAAATCCACCACTTCATGTGAAGTTATGGCAATTTGATCCCTGTTGACTAGTGTATCTGACTGAGGTTTAAATGTAAGATTGATAATCAGCAAACAAAACCAACTGGAAGAAGATCCACCTTTTGCCATACTTAGAAGTTGGAATGGTAAAGCAGTAACTTAAAAGTTAAATATTAACTTACCTAAACTTACTGAGCCTTTGCATGAAGCACAGACAATAAGATCAGAGCCTAAGAGTTTATAACTCTGGGTAGCACTAAATTTAAGTTCACATGGCTCTTTTTCTTCATTCAGTAACTTAATTAATCACTCATAGGCCACAAAGCAACTGTAGAGGATAAGGCTAAGATGCCCTAAGCACCAAACTAGTTCACACTATTGCAGCTTAATTTTATAGCGGTGAAGTTGCCATTATACAGGCAGTATCTGAACCCCGTAACTACATGATGCACGGCAGCATGAACATTTGAAGAGTAGAGATTAGAAGTTTCTTCAGTCTTTTACTTGTTCTTATTTCATAATTTCTTTGATTTGAATATATGGCTTCAAGTACATAATCTTCAAGAGGATTCAAATTGGACTAATTGAATGTCTGCTTCAGCAAAAACATTTTGAAATGTTGCATATGAAAAGACAGATTGTAGCTGGAGATAATCATCATTATGATCAAAATATAATGGCAAGATGTAGAAGAGCTATAAACCAAGATGGCACAATACTGTGCTGAAGGTAGGCAATTTTCTTTGACAGAACTGCTATGATTACCTAATTGGGAATTTAAATACATCTGCCATGTGGCACTGGTTACAGAGAACGAATATTAAATACCAAGCGTACTGAAACAAGCTTATTTTCACAGCTATGCTTCCTCTGGCATATTACAGATATAATCAATTGCTTAATCCAACTGCCTCTGCAGCTTTAGCCTCTGCTGGGCAGGGTGTTTGCACAACATACACACACCCAAGAAACCGGTGATTGTTGGCAACTTTCCTGAGGTAAACATACAAGTTCACTCATAGAACAGACTGGGTATGACAAAATAAATTAATAAATAAAAATCTGAAACATCTGTCTATTTATCTCTTTTCTTCAGGATCATTGGTTTTACATCAATCCACAAAATCAATGATCTGCCAACAGCCAGATTGGGCACTTTAGCTGTTTTCTTTGTATTTTATCATCCAAAAGCAGAGCTTGCCTTTTGTTTTGTTCTCAATACCATTTTGAAAGGCCTATCTCTGACACATCACTAAGGTTGTTGCTGGCAAAAACTAAGGAGCTTTGAACCTATTTGCTTACTTACAGACTTCATGCTTTTAATGCATTTACAGTTGCATTTACTGAAAATAATAATAATAAAGAAAACTGATTTTTTGTTGTTATTTCTCTAATTTTGTATAACTGTTCAGCCAGTGTGACTAGGGTCTGAGCCGCTGCTGGCCCACAACACACCAGCATCTCTTTGGTGCTCAGATGAAGCTCAGATCCAATCTGCTAGCAAATTGAAGACATGTTTTCCCAGACGAGGTTTTTTTCTAGTCTCCAGCACAACTTTTATTTTAAAGGATGCATTATATCCCCTCACCACTCCCTCTCCATGGGCACGCTTCGCTGCTCAGACAAAGTGAAGTCCCAGATAAATCCTGTCTGGTTTAAGCGCTTCAGAGCAGCTGAGCTGGAACATCTCTTACAGATGCTTCAATCTTTGTCACTGGCAAAGTGACAGGGGATGGATGATTTGTGAAAGAGAAACTTTCCTGAAGCCATACATCCCTTGGACAAATCAGCCTTCAGCAATGTTTGTGCTGGCAACATTATCTACAAGAAGCTGTTTTGCAAGCCTTGCTTGCTCTTGCATGTCTTTGATGGTTTTCAAAAGCATAATTTCTTCAAAAACAAGCACAGTTCCCTGACCTCCTTGGAGCCCAAAGGCTCCCAACTGGCAGACAGAAATATAAACAATAAAATGTATCTCCGCATGTAGTCCTTGCAAGTTTTATATTTACATGGTGTTTCGGAGGAGCCTTCCTTCAGGATGCAATTGTGTTCTTACATTTATTACCTTTAAACCCATCTTTCTGTTGAATAGATGCTTTTATGTGCAAAATAGGCCCAAGCAACATCCCCCAGCACTCCAGAAACACAATTAGACTCTATTTTGAATCATCTGTGACTTCAATGGACAACACCTCTGACAAAGGAAGGCCACATACATACTCTCTGAATTGAAAGATGACTTCAGTGAGCAAAATCACATCGAGCAAACAATGAACAAAGATGCTAGTAATACATATTTGGAGTCTCCACAACCAAAGATGATGGCAAATGATGGGTCTGCAGCCAGCAAAGGGGGATACAGTGATGCAGGGAAAACAGGGTGTCTTGCAGAGATGCTAGCAAAAGCCAGAGGGCAAGAGAACAGCTTTCCACTCCCACCTATTTTGGGCTTCTGGTTAGGGCTGTGAGCCCTCCCCAGCAGAGAGCGCATTTGCTGCCACAGTACACATGAAGCTGTGGACTCCACAGAGGAGCTTCCAACCAGTATTTATGCAGCAGGAGCCATATCAGATGGAGCTCATTTGGCTTACTGCAACCAAAAGAGCTGAGGGAGGGAAAACTCCATGCACTAAATGCACTAAAGCTGATCCCAGGGCCCACCCTGGTGGGCTGGGAGTTTAAAAGCAGAGCCCATGGCACAGTGCCAACCCAACCAGACTGATAGTACAAACCTGCTGTATGGATATATGTAAAAGGTTAGGATCAGAGCTAGAAGATATTGCCATTTCTCAGCCCTACACACACACACACAAAAAAAAAAAAAAAGTGAAAGAGGGATAATGATGATCCTTATGGGTCCCTTCCAACTCGGAATATTCTATGATTCTATGATAAGCACTGAACCAAATGCAAAAAGTTGAAAATAAACTTGATGTATTGGTATATAGCATATAGGTTGGAATGAGACCAAGGAAGAGATGACAAAATAACAAATTTCAGTGTGCCAGAGAGCATGCTGTTAACATCCACTAGGTTCCAGGCATAAGGGGACACATAGGAAGATTTTGGGCAAATGCATTAAGCTTTCTTTTACTCTGATCTGTATCAAGTGTTGATATAACCAGAAATAATGCTTTTGAGACTTATTTAGGTAGATTGATGCAGTAGGATCTTGTGCAGGAAAAACTTAGCACCGAGTGGTCCCAGGTGATAAACAGGAAGAAGGCCTAGTGTTGGCCGAACCCTGTTCATTTAAATGTTCCCAACATAGCTATGAAGAATGTAAGCTGCAGAGTGTGGTGGCTTCAGTAACATGCTTTGAGTGCCAGGCAAGATCTGTGTGTCTGCACCCCAAGTGGCATTTGCTGATGTCAGCCCGGCTGATGGATATTGGATATTGCAGGGTCCAGTCCCACAGCACCTGAGGGTCCCAGGGAGGTGGGATGGGGAATCCCACCCTGGGCAAAGCCTGTGCTGGCATAGTGCCTGCAGTGGATCCAGATGGTTGGAAAGTGTGGTGAAAGCCCCTGGAGAATGTGCTATGAGAGCTTTGCCTTACAATACACATTTTATCAGTATTGATAGAACAATTTGGGAGCTCAAATCTGCAATGCAGCTGTTTGGAGAATTTCTGTGTTCTGACTCCAGTTTAGGATATATTTTCTTTGAAGTGATGTAGACATACAGCTCATACAGGGCCACTGTGACATTAAGACCTGTCTCTTCTGGGTATCACGTCACTTAGAGCTTCACCAAGGGATTCCTGCATGTAGGTATTTTCCTCAAGGAAAGGCACACAGGACCTGGTTCACCCTGTCATGCTGTGATACCTGGTCAGCCCATGTGTATGGAGGGGAGAGCCCATGCACTGCTGCAGCTGCCACTAAGATCTGCTGGGGCAGTCTGTGGGCAAGCTGGAGATCTCATGAGATGACAGGACAATGGGGCTCCCAATTAGGAGATACTGGTGTAGGAAAAAATGCTGAAATCAGGGACATGGCATGCTTTGTTTTGGTCTAATTCTAAACCCTTCCTTGAAAATAAAGTTTATTCCCATAAGTGGAAATCTTCATAAAGCCTCCAGACTGACTCTGATGGTCCACATCAGAGTGATTCAAGGGATCACCTCCCGGAGGTGCTTCCCCATCCTCTCTCCAGCATATTCAATCTATCCTCAGGAATGGCTTAAATTAGCACTCTGGGTTACAAACTAGAGCTGCTAAATCAGCACCTGAGGACTGCTGTCAGGAGGCAGCCAGATGGGCAGGTGGGAGCTGTGCCAGAGCCCACCTGGAGCCACCAGCAGGCGCAGCTGCTGGAGGACTCATCTGCAGAACCAGTGTTTGTTCTGCAACAACACCGTCAGTGAATAATGAATATGAAAACGTCTATTTTGACCTTTGCCAAACTGAGTCTAGACTGAAAGTTGTGAGATTTCCTCTTGATCATAGCACAGGTGCGGCTGTTGCTTTTTGGTTATTCGGAGGAAATCTTGGCAGGTGACTCATGTGCATGCTGTGAATCAGTCCCTTTGGTCGCTGAAGCCAGCGGAACCTGTAGGATGTCACCGCTGCACTCTGTTACCTTATTTTACAGAATCCTTTACCGATGACCCACAGTCTCTTGTCAGGCTGATGTTTCAGGCACGGTTTCAGAGCTGTACTGAAATCCCCAGGCCACTGCAATCCACAGCATTTTTGCTACTGCTGGAGTTCTGGGTTCTTTACAGTGGGCACTGGAGGACTTTTCATCTATTTCTTACGTTAAAGGCAGGAGAGAAGATGCTGTTGATATTATGACACTATTTTATACAGTTTGAATTCTACATTTAAAAAGAAATGTTATGTCCCTGCTCTGTATCATGGACATTACTGGGTGCTGAATGAAGACATATGACAGAATAAGACTAACCTCATCTAGCTGCAGTTTACATTTCACGGCTTCTATTTCAATTAAAAAACTAAAATTTATATATTTTAGAGGGGGAAAAAAAGCTTTGAGTGAGTGCTTGTTTGGAATGCCACAGGAAAAAAAAAGCTCGGGGAATAAGCTCGGGGAATAAGAGGGTGCTGAAGGAGAAAGGGAGAGTGAACAAGTAAGGAAAAATATCTTTCCCTGTCCCCTTCACAGACTGGCTCCCTGATGGAAAAAGGCAGTAGGTGTAATTGTTAATAGTTTCCGAGATATAGTTTCCAAAGTACAGAGTCGACGACAGTGCTGCGTACAAATACCAAGTTAGAGTCATGGCCAGATATTTCATCATATCGTAAGCTATTGCTACACAGCACAGTACCATAACGATCTTAAACCAGGGCCCGGAGAGGATAAACAGCACGACAGGGATCACATACAGCAAGTAACGTGCTATAAAATTCAGTTTGGAATACAGCCACAGCAGACTTGATATTAAAGCAATCAACATTTTGATTAGATCTGTCGTTATCTCAACCCTTCGTGCCCCACGTTGGGCGCCAAAAGAGCTGTTGTGGTTTAACCCGGCTGGCAGCTAAACACCACACAGCCGTTCGCTCACCCTCCCCCCTCCCTCTCTGGGATGGGGGAGAGAAACGGGAAAGTGAAGCCTGTGAGTTGAGATAAAGACAGTTTATTAAGATAGAAAATAATAATGATAATAATAATAATATGTACAAACAAGTGATGCACAATGCAATTGCTCACCACCCGCTGACCGATGCCCAGCCCAACCCCGAGCAGCCGGCCCCCCCAGCCCGGCTAGCCACCCCTATATATTGTTTAGCATGACGTCAGATGGTATGGAATACCCCTTTGGCCAGTTTGGGTCAGCTGTTCTGGGTTTGTCCCCTCCCAGCTTTTGCTGCACCCCCAGCCTGCCCGCTGGCAGGACAGAGCGAGGAGCTGAAAAGTCCTTGGCATAGTGTAAGCATTGCTCTCCAGCAATTAAAACATCAGCATGTTATCAGCACTCTTCTCATCCTAATCCAAAACATAGCACCCTACCAGCTACTAGGAGGAAAAAATAACTGTCCTAACTGAAACCAGGACATAAACCAAACATAAATGCTTTAATTTTGGTATTATAACATTTTGTTGTTGTTCTGTGCTGGGTGTTTGATATTTAGGCTCAGTCTTCTCTGGAGACTTAGTCTTGCTCTGTCTAGTCATTTTTTAAATTTTCCCTGATTGTTTGGTTGCAGTTATTCTTGACTGCCTGCAGCATAATATTTGCTGTGCTCCTTCCAGTTAAGGTTTTTTGTTTGTTTGTTTGTTTGTTTTTTAAGTCTCTGCTTCTATAGAAATTATTACCTTTGGTGTTTTCAAATATTTTCCTCTTAGGAGCTTTAAGGATAGCTGAGATGCTGCTTATACTCAGTGTCTCAGTGCTTGTTCATAACAGTTGAGTTGTATTTGCAAATCAGTGACAGCGACTGCATACAAACCATCTTTTCTGAGTCTGCTGTATTAGAGCTGCCCCTTTGAGTGCACTCCTGCTTGGGGCTGATCCAAGGGATTAGGGGTGGGAGCTATACATTTGTGTACTGGGTCTGGCTGGGATGTTAACTTTCCCTGCAGCAGCCCACACAGTGCTGCGCTCTGCACTTGTAGCTAGGACAGAACTGGTATCACACCAGTGTTGTGTCTGCTGCTGAGCAGTGCTGGCACAGCATCAGGACGCTCTCTGACCCTCCTAGGGGGTGGGCAAAAAAGTGAGAAAGAAACATCACCAGGGCAGCTGACCTAAACCAACCAAAGGGATATTCCATACCATGTCACACTCAGCAATAAAAGGTGGGAAAAGGAAGAAGTGGGGAGGGGTGGGCTCTCGTTGCGAAAACGTCTGTCCTCCTCCCGAACACCGGCTACGTGCGTTGAGGCCCTGCTTCAAGGACATGGTCAAACATCGCTCATTTGTGGGAAGTAGAGAGTAATTTCTTTCCTCTGCACTTCCACATAGCCTTTACTTGTTTTGTTTAGTTATTCCCTTTCCGCCTCCCTCTTCCCCTTTCCCTTTTTTCCCTTTAGTTGAATTGTTTAATTAATAATATTTCCTTAATAATATATATATATATATTCTCTTTAATTAAATCATCCTTATCTCAACCCGTGAGTTGTTCTTTCCTTTACTTCTTCCCCTCCTCATCTGAGGAGGCGGAGTGAGAGAGCGGTTGTGGTGTTCAACTGCCTAGCACGGTAAAACCACCACAATTTGGAAGAAGATCATAAATATAAATTCATAACTTGTGGAGCATAATATGCTTCTGGGCTTGTGGTCATTTATCTCCACTTCCATAGGATTTTAGATCTGAAGCAGCAAGGATCCCATCAGAACCAAGCTGGAGATGATAAACTAGAAACACTGCCAAAAGGCAAGAGCAGCCTCCTTCTCCCACAGGAGGACAGGAACAGAAATGACCCCCCCATGACAAAGGAAGACATGGGCATTTTGACAGCCAGACTGTTCACGATAGGATTTTTGCAAGAGAGTCTATACCTGAATTTCACTTCCTGTGGTAACAGGAAGGAACTATTTTATGAGGCCATGCTATAAGGGTGCACCTCACAGCTGTGAAGGCAGGAGGGGCCCCAGGGTGACCTTTACCAACTTATATTGTCTCATTTCTTGGCAAATTACTGCAAGGCTCATGGGGTGCCTCAGGTCCCTTTTAGCATATCAGGTCACACACATGTGGCAACCATTGCTGACTGTGAGATGAAGGGGTATTTTTTTTCTTGCCTAAAAAAGACTACATTCTTTCCTTCAGCTGATTTTCTTCCATATTAGTTCTGCTTAAATCCACGTTGTTTCCTTTGAACACATGGAGTTTAGTAAAGTAAACCAGATCAAAACTTCACTTTGACATGCAAAACCAAAACTTTCCTTTTATAAAAATGTTGATGTGCAACATCTCACCTTTATGAAATTGCTTTTTTTTCCTCAGGGTTTTCTGTGGCTTTTGTTAATATTATGAACAATGTATTTCTTAGAAATGTGATATCCCTTTTGTGTGCCATGATCTCCCTCTAAGAAACTCACACGACCCTTTCAGCTGCTGGAGAAGTGATGATCTGATCCATACCTAGTGAAGCTGCTCAATAATGAACTACAAATAGCGTTTATAAAGCTGATTGTCTTGTGAAAGCTTTGGATATTTCCAGAAATGGACTGGTAACAGAATGATACATGTACCTGGGCTGGCAGAGAATGAAGCCACCACTACCAAAGAAATAGAATTTGTATGGCTTCTTTTAAATGGGGGAATGGCTATTTGATAGTTTCTCATTTAGACCCAGTTGTCATAAATCATTGTGATATTTTTGAGTAACAGCAGATCAGAAGGACTTCCTGGCTCTGGGGCTCTTTTTTATTTTATTTTATTTTATTTTATTTTATTTTATTTTATTTTATT
>NC_048894.1:133089283-133095681 GCF_011077185.1 Oxyura jamaicensis | reverse complement strand
TTTTATTTTATTTTATTTTATTTTATTTTATTTTATTTTATTTTATTTATTTTTTTCCTTGCTGTGGAAGGCAAACCTGAAATCTCACAGTCCATAAGTTCATGGTAAGAGCACTCTCTCTTAAAATGCCCCCATCTTTCAGTTCGATCCAACTTTCTGAATGAATTTTTTTCTTGTTGTCAAGTGAGTACCTAGTAAGGTTTTTGATGATTAGCTGCTCTGGGAGTATTATAATCTCATGGGAAAATGAATATGGCACCTCTGAGAGAGTCCTATTAAAAGTGTATGGGAGAATTAACAGATCATGTCACGGACAGGAACTTAGTATTTGTTACTGTAAGCCAATACTTGTTTTTCCGTAGCACAGAAAGGTAACACTGAAATTGTAAATATCCCATTAATTAACAAGAGCTAATTATCTGTGTTGACAACGGTGCAAACATGTTAGATATATGTTCAGATTTCCAATAACCTTTCTGAGAAGCTACTTAACATCCCAGCCTTAAAGCCAATCTGCTCCCTAATAACGTGGCAGGAGCATGTGCAGTGCTAGATTAGCAAAGTGGAAGTCCCACAGGCAATTGATGGTTGAGCAAACACAGTTAAGCACATAAGAGCTGAAACCATTTTGAGTTTATGGACTCAAATTAATTGAACTAAAGTGGCTGATCTCAGCCACATTTCCCCCCAATAAGATGTTACACAGCATCCATATATAGCTGTGAACTCGAGTGACTGAAGTCTCTAGGGCTGATGTGGCTTCTGGAGCAAGCAAGTTTGTCACTGATTGTGTGAACTGTTTCCTCTATTTTAGTAGTAAAGTATAAGTAGTAAACTGGAGGGTAACCTGAATGGGAACTGGGAGTCCTCCTCACCACCGAAGTGCTTTGGATCCACCAGGGCTGGGACAGAGCACTGAGCTCCCTGGATGAGCCTGCCATGGTTTATTGAGAAACGCCAAGAGCTGCACACAAGCTGGAGCAGGAACACACCACAGAGGTGGCTGGGGGTGGGACTGCCCTCTTGTTCAACAGGCTCAGCTGTACCACCAAGCTGCTCGGTAGCCCCTCACTGCCCAGAGCGGCCTCCTGGAAAGCTAGCCTCTGTATGTTCTCAGTGGCATTCGTTGTGCCTTCAAACACCAGGGTGAACTTTGTCAAAACTGCCCAATAATTGATTTCTGAGGACTGACTGGGAGTTCCTCACCAGGGTTAAACCTCTCTGCGCTGTGGGTTCAGTGTTTCAGGAGAAGACCAAAGTCCAGCATGTGCTTCTGCAAGAAGTCACATCTGCCTTCTTCCTGTGCTTTGGTATTGCAGGGATAAATAACAGGGAGATTCTATTCCCTTCCTATCCTGTAAGATCTGTCTCTGGTTACCTGTGTAATAGGGTAAGGCCTTCCGTGGTAGTAGCAGAGTTCATAACACTCCATCTCACACTCTCTGTGGCAATGGTGTAATTTGTCTGGTAGGAAAGTGGCACAAAATGACAACATAACTTGTCCAAAATTGGGCAATAATTCTGAGATGGGATAAGGAATTAAAGTCGGGTTCAAGACCATGACTATGCATACCAGCCAAAACTCCCGTGGTTAGTTACCCTTGTGGCCCTTACAGCAAAGCCCTTCCCCTTCTACAGCCAGCATGGGAGCATTTGTGCATGCGAAGACTTGCATGATCCAACTTTCTGTATTTAAATAGGGAAGCAATATATGTGGAAAGGAAATCAGTCTGTAGCACTAGGGCAAAACTTATAATTAACAACACAGTAAGAAAGCTCTGTCTTGTAAATATACAAGTTGAATTCAAGGCTTTATTCTGTCAGCTGACATGCAGAACAAACATATAAATGTAGGAAACACAAATGTGACTGCTGGATATAGCCTCTAGTGTTCTAAAAACGTAATAAGATGGAGCTACTACCACATATTTCAAAACTTCTTAGGAACATAATGTCGCTAAGAAAACACCCACATGCACCTAAAGCGCAAACCAAGCACACATGCCAAATTGTGAAAGCAAATGATCTGTCCTTAAGGAACACATAAGGAGGATCAGTGCACAACGATATACATTGCAGTGAACCTACAGAAAGCATTAAATGACATGAGAGACAGCTGTTTTTCTTGTGAGGATGTTTAAAGCGCGTTAAAAGGCTGTGTCAGTGACGGATATTTTTTCCAAAGGAAGGGGAGAACACAAGTGAGTAGTCTTACCATTCTTGTCTGCTCTTCTTAGTATCTAAATAAAAAGAGAGAGAAAGGGATCACTTTTTTTTTAGCATGGGTAAGTAGCACACAATGCTGTGTTTAGCGGGCATTAACAGCCTCAGTGCTGCACCACGTTTCACAAGGCTGCATAAAACTGAAAAGCCCTTAGCATGCCTCCACCTTTCTCTCACAGTATCGCTTTCTTTAGCTCCTCCTGAGCTGTGTGTAGAGAAAAACAAGACTATAAGAAATAGCTTTATTTTCTATTTTGCATATAGCTTGTGAGGGTGATGTCCAGGCACAAAACCTGATACTGTATGCCCATGGTGATTCTGGACTTGGGGCTGAGAGAAGCAGTGTACGGAAGCAGTGTGAGGGAGGTAGCTGTGAGGATGCTCTGCACATCTGAGATGGTGAGAGAGACTCAGGGCCTGGGTGGGTGGAGGAGGCAAGGGGAGAAGGCAGGAAAGGAGCTGGGTGGCACGAAGGGATCAGACTGGGGGTGGGAGGCAGCGATGTCAGCTGCGTGGGAGCAAATCTCGGGTTGCTCTGATAGTAGAAAAAGGTTTAGAAGAAAGGGGAGAGGGAAAGCAGGAGGAAATAGCAAAACTGTGACCCGCTTCCATGATTTCATTTATGGCCTCTGAGCTGAACTTTGCATTGGGCCCAGTTTATGGCATGTGCAATATGATATAACTTAGTGAGATGACACCTTCCCACCCTGTATTATCAGATAAATCAGCTTTCAGCGTGAGGATTGGACTGTTCAGAGTTTTTAAATATTTACTCTAGACTGGAAATTTCCTCCTAATGCTAACTAAAACCATTTGGCCAAAAAAGTAAATGCAGAGCAAAAAAGCATTCAAAGCATTTTTATTAGAATACAATAAAATCTTTCTAGAGTCTTTCACATGTAAAATACCATCTTAGATTCATGGTTTGGCTGGATTTTGTGGGGGGTTGTTGTCAGTCATTCTCCCCTATCACTGGCAAGCAACCTTCCTTCCTTTCCTGTCAACCGAAAGAGAAGTCAGAGTGCTTGGCAGTATGCCCACCAGCCAGGACTGCAAGGTGCTCCAGAGGAACGACTGTATGTGAACAGGGATGTCAAAGAGAGCTACGGAACTGAAAGGTTTGGCACATTGGTTTGTGGGTTTTGTTGTTGTTGTTGTTGTTTTGTTTTGGTCGATTTTCCCAGCTGGAAATTGAGACATTTGTCATATTTGGAGACAGAAAAGAAAAATAGTGCTATGAGATCTAAAGGAAAGGACTGGACTTTGCTCTACCCAATTGCATGTGACAAAAGGGAAAGGTGGGTGCACCCCAGCAGATGCATATCAGAGGGGCTAGGGCTGAATCCTGCTCCTCGCATGGGGGGTGCCTGGGTTGAGCTACCCACGCTAGGCATATGTGCAAGCATCTTTGATGGGAAAGGGCAAGGTGTGCTTCCGAGAGGTGATAAATATGCCCAGCATGGACCCAAGCATTATTAATGCATTAAGAGTGGCTTGCACCACAAGAAGCAATGGCCCATGAAGAGCCAGTCTATGTCTTCCACCCATACCAGGTGATGCACCTTGGGCGAGCCACCTACATGAGCCAGAGGGCTGGCTGCTCCATGTTATGGATGTGTAGGGTTGGGAGCTTCAATTGACTAGAGGTGCCCCATAAATATGGGTCAAAGGTGGCTAAAAAATCTGGATAAATATATTTTTGGTGAAAAAATAACAGTGCCATCCTATGGAAACGTTAAAATTGTTGGACATTGGTAGGAATTTTGACACAAAGGCAGGGAGGAGGTTGCATTAGAAATCAGGACTCATTCCCGTTAGGTCTCTGCCTGACTCCCAGTGGGACCAGGACCTCAGCATCTGCCCTTTCTGTGCAGTCCTACCAGCAATCTCTTGCTGCTGGTGTAAGTGTTTCTGTAGGTGGAGGCAATTCAATGAGGGGTCATCGGAGAGCTGCACAACCCAGAATATCTGTGATTTGAGTGTGCTCCCACAGGAGGAAGGGCCTCCAGCATCCAGTCCCTGCTCTCAAGCAGGCAGACCTGGGATTTCAATTCAAGCATTCAAGCTTTTCTTTTGCATGTAGGAGCAAATGCGGAGCAGAAGTGCAGATGCAGCCCCCCCATCCCCTTTCTAGTTTTGTGAATGGCACAAATCCATAAATCAAAACCTGACAATGGTTTAAAAATTGCTAAAATTACATAAGTGATTTTGATTTGAATGAAATGTTTTACTTTGGGTGAAATAAGTTTTCAGTTTGTCAGATATTCTGCCCATCTGCAGCTTCCCAACCCAGTGCACTGAATTAAACTGAGAGCAAGCTCCACTTCCAAGTTTTTTAACTCTTTCATGGTACCCAAGGTTTCTCTTCTGTCTTTGCAATCTATGCTTATAATTCTCTTTAAAGAAATAATTATGAGACTAAAAAGCTGTGTTTTCATTATACACTTGAATGGCAATAGTAAGTTAACAAAGAGTCTAATTTAAATTATTGCTTATGGAGGCTAGAGAAATCAGTAGGTGAGCAAACATGGCTTAAGCAAGATGCTGCTTGAAATAATTTGGGTAAAAGCCTTGAGAAATGAATGTAGTTGCATTAGATTAAAAATCTAGACAGAGGGCCCTTAAGACAAGCTTTAATACAGAACATGCCCTTTCCAGCTAAAGTTATGGACTAACCCTGGTATAAGAGTTGAAGAATATCAGGGTTATTCCTAGGCTGTGAATGGTATGAAGGTATGTAGGTACACACATAGAAGATTTTTAAGACTCCTGAAGGACAGAGGATACTTTAGAGATTGCTGGGCTGGAGTTTGCCTTTTATGCTGGATTTCGGTTGGACCAAAAACGATGCTCCATACAAGGCAAGCTTAGACAAAAAACATTGTGTTTGCCCTCTGTGAGATGCTGAACCCTTGGCAATGGTCCAGCACAGCATCCCTGAGGGGCAGGATGGGCAAATGCTCTTGCTGCCTCGCCTGGCTCCCTTTTACAGGGCTGAGGGCTCAGTGCCCCTCTGCACATTGACCCTGGGCACCTCAAATCCATCAGGGTCTAACAGGATACTTTGGGAAAAACTCCACACTTCTGCAGGGTGAGAAACTCTTTAGTGAAAAACTCAGAAATAAATAAATAAATAAGTAAAAATCCAACCAATGCATTTTGAAAAATGACAGCGTTTTCACCTGGTGCTTCTCCTAACCAGCCTCAAGTTGCTAACTTGCTCCTTCTGACAGACGCACACTGTTGGAAGGAAACTCATTCCCCAACATAGATACCGGACATTTAAAAAAAAAAAAAAAAAAAAAGGAAATGGAAAATGAAACGAAAAAGGGGAAAGGGAAAGGGAGAAAGGGAAAAAGGGAAAGGGAAAGGGAAAGGGAAAGAGAAAGGGAAAGGGAAAGGGAAAGGGAGAGGGAGAGGGAGAGGGAGAGGGAGAAGGGAAAGAAGAGGGAGAAAGAGAAGAGGAAAGAGAAGGGGAAAGAGAAAGGAAAAGAGAAAGGAGAAGGGAAAGGAAACAGGAAGGGAAAAGAGAAAAAAATGGAAAAAAGAAAAAGGGAAAAGGAAAGGAAATGGAAAAGGAAAGGAAAAGGAAAAGGAAAAGACACATAGCCTTGCCTGGCTTCACCACCTTCTACCCAGAGGAGGAAATCAAAGCCACATACACCCACAAAAAAAAAAAAAAAAAGGAAAAAAAAAAAGGGAAGAGAGAAAGAAAAAAGAGACCCTCATCCGTCAAACGCCTGCAAGCACTGCCTTTGGGGGGTCATGACGGCAAGCGTGCCCCGTACTCACATCGCGGAAGATGCGCAGCCCCGCGCCCAGCTCCGCCGCCATCCGCCCGCCGCAGCCGCCGCCACCGCCCGGAGCGGCGGGGCCGGGAGGGGAAGGGGGGCGGCAGCCCCGGCACCCCCTGCCCCCTCCCGGCCCCGCCGCCGCTCCCCCGGCCCCGGGGATGGCTGCTTTGCCGGGGGGCCGGGCCGCAAGCTCCGCCCGACGGTGGCTGGGTCCTCGTGTGCGTCCTCCGTGCTATGGGGCAAGTCATGGGGAGAAAGGAAAGAAAGAAAGAAGGAAGGAAAGAAGGAAAGAGAAAGAAAGAGAAAAAAGGGAGAAAGAGAGAAAGAAAAGAAAGAAGGAAAGAAAGAAGAAATGAAAGAAAGAAAGAAAGAAAGAAAGAA
>NC_048894.1:133080809-133089183 GCF_011077185.1 Oxyura jamaicensis | reverse complement strand
AAGGAAGAAAGGAAGAAAGGAAGAAAGGAAGAAAGGAAGAAAGGAAGGAAGGAAGAAAGGAAGGAAGAAAGGAAGAAAGGAAGAAAGGAAGAAAGGAAGAAAGAAAGAAAGGAAGAAAGAAAGAAAGAAAGACAGAAAGAAAGAAAGAAAGGAAGGAAGGAAGAAAAAAGGAAGGAAGGAAGGAAGGAAGGAAGGAAGGAAGGAAGGAAGGAAGGAAGGAAGGAAGGAAGGAAGGAAGGAAGGAAGGAAGGAAGGAAGGAAGGAAAGAAAGAAAGAAAGAAAGAAAGAAAGAAAGAAAGAAAGAAAGAAAGAAAGAAAGAAAGAAAGAAAGAAAGAAAGAAAGAAAGAAAGAAAAACTGCCTCCAAAGACCTCAAGGGATCAGATGGCCTCTTCTTTGAAGCCTGCCCTGGGACATCTCTCCCCAGGTGGTGTGCACCAGTTTGGGAGGCTTTCCCTAAATTTTCCTGGCTGCACTCAAAGGGCACTTCTTTCTTCTTCTCACCCTTGTGGTTGCAGGGAAGAGCTTGTCCCATTCTGCCCCATATCTGCCGTTTTTGTGTATTGAATGTGCTCTCATGGCTAAACCTGCTTTTTCATTAAGAAAGAAAAGTGGTTCTTGCAGACTTTTTTTGGGTCATGTTTTCTGCTTTTACCATTATCTTGGCTGCTTTACCCTCTGATCTGGTCACTTGGGGGAGGTCTCACTTCAGCTACAAGACCCCAAACTGAACTTCCTTTGGGGTCTTGGCAGCACAGACAGGCAATTGGGTCTAAGTGTATTTTAATTCTCCAACACAGGCATTGCGACAAGTTGAGTTCTGCAAAAGCACATGGTCTTGAAAATAAGGTGCTTGACTATAATAAGGGTAATCTTGACTTAAGATGGCCTGGCCAAAATCAGGGGCAGAGGGGACCTGGGAGCACTGGGGTTTCTTAGGGGGAGCAAGTGAGGAGCTGGGGGACAGGGCAGGGTGAGGACAGGTGAGGAGGAAAAGGATGCCAGGGTGATGGGGAGCACATCTCTGGGGGAAACTCCCCCTTTGTTACTTTAGGCACATGCTGAGAAATTATTTATGTAACAGGGAATTCATCATGTGCTTCAAGCTTTAACTTCAATTTTTGCCATTCCTTTCAATTTAAGACAAGGTCTCAATGCTATTTTATCATGGCTTGTTCTGTGCAGATGCTCTTGCTTCTTCCACTTTTGTTTTCGGGTTTCAAAAGAAAATCTGACAGAACAGAGAGAGATTCATCCAAGAGGAAAGACAAGGCATTTCACAGCGTGAGAAATTTGTATCCCACTTACTACAGATGGCTTGAAAGAGACGGAAAATCATCTCAGGTTATTTTTACCTTTTTAATAATACTGAAAGGCTTTTACTTAATCTGCTTCTTATGACAGAAGTATGGATTGCCATTTCTTTCCAGACAGAGAAAAGAAAAAAGTCTGAAGGCTGTCCCTAGAGCCAGGATGGTGAATTCAGGTAGGGAAAAGCTTCTCTGGACTGTATATGCACTTTTTTTTTTTTTTTGGTAAGTGTTATTAGAAGAAGAATAGTGATGCATATTTAATTTCTATCTTGGAATGAAAGGAAATTTCTTGAAGAAATAATATATTTCCCCTTTGATTAGTCTTAACATTCACTGTGAAAATTTTATATCTGTCTAGAGAAACCATTCTTAAAATGAGTGAGAAAAAAATATATATTCCTGATTTTTTTAGGGCAAAAATTGACATTAAGAACAAGAAGAAAAGCAAACAAACCTTACAGGCTTATACAAGGAAGCCTTATTTCCATTATTAAAAAAAAAAAAAAAAAAAAAAAAAAAAAAAGGACTTATTTGCACCCACTGTGATATAGAAATGCAGATGTACTATTTGATAGACACCATTTAGCTTTAGGGTATAGATGAGCAAACAAATTTGTGAGTGGAATAAGCATATAACTTACTGATGACACTTTTCTATACCACTTTAACATTGTTTCTTGAAGTATTATCTCAATTTTAATAGTGCAAGCAGGGCAAAAGCTTTGAATTTCACTGGCTTCCCCAGTGCATTCAGTGATTCCCCTCCATCCGTGATACTCTGGGGAAGAGGGCAGGGGGAATGCAGCCTGTGTTGCTGTGGTTCTTGCTGTGTAATGCCAGCATGGTGTGTTGCTGAAATATCCTTGTGGGGTCAGCTGAAGTCAGCATGCAATGGTCTGGTCACTTGGGCAGCCACAAGCAGCCACAAAGCAGTGCTGCTCGTAATCTATTAAAAGAAATTGAGTTGTTTTGTGTGTGTGTGAGGATGAAGCATAAAGCTGTTCCCTCTTTTTCTTGCTGTGTGCCGCATCATTAAACTTTCATTTAGAAACCAGCCTACTGTATCAGCATCTTCGCTCATGTGAAAGGAAAAGAAGTGGCCAGCCAGTACCTAATGATTTTGCCCTTTTATCTGGAAAAACAAACACACGAAAACCCACAGCAACAGCTACTTTACGCTTAGTGAGCAGCAGGCTATGCAGCAGGAGCCATCAGCACTGAGATAAATGTAAAAGCTTCCTTTATACTGAGGAAATGTAAGCTGTCTAACTCTGTAACACAGTTTCTAAATCACTCTCTGATGGGTAGCTATGTGTGTTGCCTTTAAATGTCAGGAAGAGCACTATATAATCCTCATGTCAAAGTATAACCTTTCCGACAGAAGAGCAGTTTGCACGCTGCAGTACCATGGGTCTGTAATGAAAAGCACGCTAGGTCTGTAATGAAAAGTACTCTTTGCCCCTGGCAAAGGAAATGGATCCCCTCTATGGTCCTTTTTTGACTATAGGAGTGGGATGGTGCTTACCAAAAGAGCTGAGTCAATATGATGTCCCTCTACCTCTCAAAACATGTGTCATCTTGGATTGAACACCTGGTCTGGTGCCCTGTAGGCCAACCCCCAGACAGCCTCTGGTTTGATTACTTATGTGCTCCCTCATGGCTTTTCTTGACCATAACAAGCTATAATAACAGAGAAATGTCATGTTATATGTTTGGCCATGACTTGTTATATGAGCGGTAGCAGAGGATGCTAGAGGCTATCTTTCCTTTCCATCACCTTGTGTCCTGTATATGGACTAACCTGACCTCACTGAGGAGCCAACAACTTCACAGCTCCATGTTTCCATGGGTGGGAGCGTGAGGATGGAAAAGTGAGTCCCCTTCCACAGGGGATCTGTGCCAGTGACAGCAAGGATAAATGAACCAAATCACAAAGGCAGTGATGATATGCCTGGCAAAATGTGTCCATCACCTGTACAGGAGGTATGTGGTTACGTCTAGTTCATCAGATGAAAACTGCCTCAAAGTTCCCAGCCCCAGGAGCTCACTTTGCCCTGATCCCTCCTGGGGCATGACCTGAGCCTGGCCCCACACCCCTCTCCTTTCCCTCTGGTCCCATGCCCACTGTGTTGTGGAAAGGAAACCCAAACATGAGCTGGACCACAGCCACAGTGCTCTGCAACAGGAATCCAGCAGAGACAATTAGGATGCAGGGTGTATATCAGCAGGTGAATCTGGATGCTCTCTGTATTGGAGCTCTTTTCTAGTTCACTGGGGAAAGAAACTTAGCATAAAGCCATAATTAAACACGGGGAATTCAGGGAGATGCTGGTTTCCATGTTGATAAGAGCTTCTGCAAGAAGAAACCACAGAGCTTGCACTGTAACATTATTTTGCTTTTCTTATTTATCTTCTCTTGTTTATTTGCTGCTCTTCTTATACCTGTTTGGGAAAATCACTGACAGCCTACTCATTCAATCCAGTTTTCAAATAGGTTCCCAACATTATTTCTACTTAACAGTTCAGTGCCTTTGAATGACTCTTACCGCCAGGAGGGAATGGACTTTGGAGCAGCAACTCTGGATTTTAGTCTTGCTCTATGCCCCCTCTTTTCCATCTGTAGGAGACACAAAGTACTGCTGGGATGGAAAAGGATCAGTATAAATATAAATGTAGTAAAGGTTGTAATTACTGAGTCATGCATTACTGAGTCAGTAATGCACAGCAGTGCACTAAAAGTGCCTGGGTAAACTACAGGGGCATCATTGTACATGGAGTATTGGTTGTTCATTACAAGATATAAAACACATGTTTATCTATCTATTTATATATATATATATATATATTATTTATTTATTTATTATTTTCACACACTTTCACATACATCCAGACAATTTGGTAGCTTTCAGGACAACTTTTTAGGGACATGTGAAATGCACAAGATGTGTGATGTTAATTAATAAACCACATTGACTGCTCTATGCACATCATTCTGTTTATGACCAGCCCTGCAGGAGCATTTTGGAAGCAAACAGTGCAATAAAAATGACTGTAATGGGGCACCCAGCAGAGACTATGGCTCATGTTGAGAAGCCTGCTGTGTGGCTGGATGCCTAAGCCAGATATTTACTTAAAAGATCTAAGAAAAGGAATAAAGGAAAAGATCAAAACATGACAGAGTCAGAAGCATAACAACACAACAGCACAGTGAAAGAGAAACACTTTCATTCCTTGTATTTGCAGCATTCCCAGGTTAAAAAATAAAAATAAAAATAAAAATAAAGGTAGAAGGAAACGGCTATTGACAGTCTGCAACTGTAGATAGTTTCATTTTTAATCCAAACACAAAGGAATCCAGTTCACAGTGTTTGTCAGACTCAGATATAAGCAATGCTCCTGAGCAGATCATAAACCTCAGCTCCTTTCTCCTTCAGAACAGGGATCATAGGGCCTGCTGTATCGCAAAACTTTGGTCAATAATTATTTGCTGAAGAAGTTTGCTGAAGAAGGTAAGGAGGCTCCACAAATGGGTTAATTTGAGCTATTAGGGTCCTGTTCCAGAGTGGCTCTGAAGAAGCTATTGACTACAGAGCAATTTTAGGAGGCTGATAATATTAAAGAGCCTGACATTTGTTGAATTGTGTAAATAACTACAGTTCCCCAGTTACTCCATGTCTATACACCATCCCACCAATGCCCATATATGAGTAACAGGTATTGAATGAGAAAGTGTTTGAGAATTGTCACTGAGAAAAATGCCAGGCTTTCTGTTTCACGTTTGGGCCAGAAGTAAACACGTATTGATGTTTATGTACACAGACACCCAAAAAATGGTGTAAACTATGGTAAATGAGCAGTGAGTTCAGCTTAAAGCGTAGGCCTTCGTTTCAGTGTGATGCAAGCATACCAAGTGACCTGGTATTAAATTCCTGCTTCTAAGGCTCCATTTTTTCAGGCTGGAGCAGAGGGTCATTTAAAAGAGAATAGTTTACTGAATTCAAACAAGCAAAAGAGGAGCACTTCTTTTGGAGACCACTGCGTATGTGTCTACGTCGATGGACTCAGGCAGCAGACCCAGGGACAGGGCAGCTCTCCTGGGAACAGCACATCTTTCTCACCTGTGTGTGTTCAGCAAGCCTAAGCCATGCCATACCTGGTTGGGGGTGAGGTGGTCTCACCCCGCCACTCACAGCCTTCTGGCCAGGCAGCTGCACTCCTGGGCTTCTGGAAGCTGGGATGAAGGGAAGAGAGGTCAGGCAGTAGGTAACACAGGAGGACAAAACAACTGACAGCTATGCCTCATTGGCTTCTGAATTTCAGCATGCAGGTGTGAAGATTAGGCTGAAGCAAGTGGACCACTGCTGGTACCACTTGTAACAGTAAATGCCCAGTCCTCCTACAGAAGATGTATAATGTGCAACAGAGCAATCTGGATCAGTGTGTAAGACCTAGGACACAAAGTCACACTCTGCTTGTCCTCTGAGCCTGTGTGAATTTTGGATTCATTTATTTATGACTGCTTATGCTGGAAACTTTCAAAGGCCGGTTACCTTCAGCACAGGCTGTTTTTCAGGAGCTGAGAGCAAGGTGAGTCTCCTTGGATGAGCAGGAACGGAGACAGGGTTTTTCTAGGTGTGTTTGAACCACCACTTTTTTGGCATACAGTCGGTGTGCTCTGATATTACCATGTTGTTGTGTGAGACAAGCAAAAGGTTGTCTCGCTTCTGGATTTACATGTGAGCTTGGTTTTGGACAAAGCATTTGCTTTTGGCAAAGCATTGGCGTGTAACTTCTGCCTTTGGTGTCCAAATATTTTACTGGGTGCAAGACACCATCCTTCATATGCAACAGTGCTTTAATACATTAATCTAACAGCAAGGTCATGCATCTGGGTTTCTCGAATACAATTCTCTAGCTGGATTTGAGAAAATAGGGAATATTTTTAGCAATATAGCATTATTGCAGTGGTTTTGTGAAATGAAGAATTTTCCCTCTACCTTTGCCAGGCTGCCTCTGCTCCTTAGGTACACAGCTCCCACGAAGCAGTACCTGATGCGAGGATGCCAGCTCTATTCCCTGCTTTTCAGCTTGATCTCCCCCGGCAGTTGTTGATATTCTGCAGCCAGGAACAGCCACCTGGCTTCTTCCAGCTCAGTGATTTCATCCCTTACAACCATGCTTAGAGCTCATTGCCTGCTGGCAGACCCCTCTCCTTTCCCCCCAGTGGGCAATGCTCACAGCCCGGTGGTGTGTCCTGTGGTATTTCTTACCTGAAGGAAAGCCAAGAGCTCTTCAATATCTTAAGACTGATGTTTGTGATCCTACTATTACAGTGGTAGCTGACACTCTGTTTTGCTTTCAAAGGATTTTTATTTTTTATTTTTTTCCTGGGACTGATTTTTTTTTTTTTTTATTTCAGTAAAAGCAGATAATGAGCCATCTTATTTCAAAAAAAATCTCTAGCAACTTTATACTGCCAGAGTATTCGGTGACAAGTGCTCTGCTTGCTCCCTAGCTGTTACCACGTTCAGTTCTAGGCTAAGGAGAATAATGCAACAAAAAACACAAAAAGGAGGGGGTGGAATTAGGGTGTGATGTGCTCTGCTACTGATTTTAACAATAATGAGTACAATTAATAGGTGTCTACTTGAAGAAATATATGTTTCAGTTCAGATAAATGACAGAAACACAATCTTTAATGCAAACAGAGTTCAGCTTTGGAGAAATTAGTGTCCTGGGTAAATTTCTACCCAACTGCAACCCTGGGTTAGAATTCAGGATAATTTCTAGTAATGAAAGTCAAAGTTTTGGCCTGCTTCTGCATATCATGCTTCTTTGGAGAAATTATACATAAATTATTCCCAGAGAGATTTTACTTACAGATGGAGTTTGAGATTGGAAATAACAGTAAATGATTTGCAGAAACACATCCCAGTAATGCTGTATTTATCCCCAGAGCCAGGCTTGTGAAGGGTGATTCAGTGCCACCACGCCAGCCTAACACCAAAATAACCAGCTTACAGTCCTGGACATATGACAGACTTTCTGTAAGGTGACCACTAGCTTATTGGACTGGTGTACCTAGGAGCTCTCAGGAGTAGGAATTACCCTGTCCCATCATCCAGGTCATTAAGGAAGACATTAAACAGTACCAACCCCAATACCTGGGTATACCACTAGTGACTGGCCTCCAGTTGTCCTGGAGAGGCTGAGAGAGCTGGGACTGGTCTGCCTGGGGAGAAAAGGCTCAAGGGGGAGTCTCATCAGTGCTTATAAACATACAGAAGGGAAGGGGCGGGTACAACAGAATGCTACATCTATATGATCTCAAAGCATACTCCCTCTGCGGTGCTAGCAGGAAACCATAAAGACCTGAGTATGTGTTCTCTACAGAGGCCAAAATACACAAACCTAATCATCAGAGGATGCAAAAAAACAACAGTGACGCTGCGTGTTTCACTGTGAGAGACATTTTTAGCATTCAGGGACTGATTGTACAAATGCCATTAAAATTAATGGGAATTGCAAGACAGTATTCTACACGGGATACATATCCTCTCTGAAATTTTAAAGACTCTCTTATCCTCAGTTAAAAACTAAATGGGTTATACTTCTTCAATCAGTTTCAGTGTTGAGTTACATTAATATAAGAAATGAACAATTATATCCTTTGGTGTCAGTTTGTTGATCTCTGGAGAGCGCCCTGAAGCAATGCTGCTGGTGTGATTACAGGATCTAATGGTACAAGATAAGACGTTAGCTTCTTTCATTTCATTTCATGAAACTTGTAGGAATCAATCAGTATTTTCCCTTCCCTTCCCTTCCCTTCCCTTCCCTTCCCTTCCCTTCCCTTCCCTTCCCTTCCCTTCCCTTCCCTTCCCTTCCCTTCCCTTCCCTTCCCTTCCCTTCCCTTCCCTTCCCTTCCCTTCCCTTCCCTTCCCTTCCCTTCCCTTCCCTTCCCTTCCCTTCCCTTCCCTTCCCTTCCCTTCCCTTCCCTTCCCTTCCCTTCCCTTCCCTTCCCTTCCCTTCCCTTCCCTTCCCTTCCCTTCCCTTCCCTTCCCT
>NC_048894.1:132999119-133080409 GCF_011077185.1 Oxyura jamaicensis | reverse complement strand
CCCCCCCCACATCGTTATAGGATTCCTGGAACTGCATTCTCTTTTTGGAGGATTAAGCCCTAAAGTAGATATAATGCTGCTATGCACGAGAATGACACAAATATGGGAAGACCCAGAGGAGGAAGAGCATTATGTGTTCAGATCCCTCAGGTTGTTCTGAAAATTTTATCCATGATTACCAATGAATGTCAATGACTCATATTCTTACACTAGGTTAATACTTACAAATATCATGCCAGGCACAGCAATAACAGTCACAGGCATTTTCCAGTTAAAATAAGGGAGACTGTCAACCCAAATGAAAAACTTCCTAATTAAAGTTTCAGATCTCATTTTAAAAAATGTAGCCTTTTGCGAATCATCTCACTTTCCAAGGCAGAGAATGGTTTGCCTAGATGAAATGCAGCAGCTTTGGAGAGGAGAGTTTTTCATTTGGGTGCTAGACAGAATTCTGATTTTCTACAGGAGGACCTGACTAATAAAGTTACTATATTCCTCCCCTTTGGGTAAAGATTAGATGACTGGAAATACACATTTCTGATGAACATATATTGATATTTAATGAGTTTATACTTAGAATTCCATTATTTTGCCATAATGGGACCTCTCCAAATCTCTGGCATTTGTGACAATTAGCAATGAATATGACAGTATATAAATGGATGAAAAGTTAATATTTTTATTGCAGACACTCCTTAATCAGGGATCATTACCCTGTTATGCTAATTACCGGACAAGTACAAGACAAATGGCAAAAATATCTGGTGAATGGTACAAACCACCCCAATAATATTAAAAAGAACAATATAAGCATAATGAAATTCCACCTCCTTGCATAGTCCTCAGCATATGTCTGCTTTTCTTTACCTCCAATCATCTCTTCATTTGTTAGGGAGATAATAAAAGACATATGCTAGAGATAATAAACCTACACCATCCAGTTCCCTGAGATACATTGCTGGAGTAATGATTGGGTTAAATTTCCATAATATTTTCTGGGTCATTCAGAGCAGTATCCCATAAACCCATGTTAGTAATACAATTGTCTCACAGAGACTATTCATTGCCTTGTGGATTGTTTTATAAAAAGACTGTTTTCAAAAGTTCATTGGTATCTGAGATTGAATTAGGGATTCCTCTCAAATTCGTTTGCTATTCAAAAATGGAAAGTAGTTGCAAATGGAGTTGTATACGGGATAGCAAGAGCTGCTGGTATTAAGCAATTTTGCAGTTTCTAAAGAATGTCACTAAAAACCTATGTAATAGTCATTGTAAAATTCCACTAAAAAGAATCTAAATTTGCAGGATTTTATCACATTTTAAATGTGATTGATTTTCTTGTTCAAAATTCCTTTCTGCTTTGAAATGTTATTTTTTTTGGTAAATATATAAGTAGATGATTATTGAAAATAAAAGATTTCAGATTTCTCTGTAGTTTATGGGCTCAAAGAACACTGCTCTTCAATTATAAAAAAGAGCTTTTTCATCAAAATAAGATATATTTTTCTCCCCTCCCCTTGTCTATCCCTAATTGCTCTCAAATAATGCATTAATATTTAATTGTAATCTGTTCATGCCAGCCTGATTTATCCAGTTACATATAGCTACTACAGCTGTGCCATCTTGTGGTCTGCACAAAACTTGGAAGGCTTTGTGGACTGGGAATTTATCAAAAGAGAAACAATTTGTCATCACTTTGGGGCCCTTCACTACAAGAAAGATACTGAGTTAGTGGAATGCGTTCAGAGAAGTGCAACAAAGCTGGTGAAGAGACTGGAAAACGAGTTACAAGGATTGGCTGAGGGAATTGAGGTTGTTTAGTCCAGAGAAGAGGAGGGGAGACCTCATCGCTCTCTATAACTGCATGAGGGGAGGTTGCACTGAGGAGGGAGTTGGTCTCTTTTCTCAGGTGACAACTGATAGGACATGAGGAAACAGCCTCAAGTTGCACCAGGGGAGGTTTGGATTGGACATCAGGAAGAATTTCTTCACAGAAAGGATGACTATGCATTGGAATGAGCTGCCCAGGGAAGTGGTGGAGTCCTGTTCTCTGGAGGTATTTAAGAGATGTGTGAATGTGGTGCTTAGGGACACGGTTTAGTGGTGGACTTCGTAGTATTAGGTTGATGTTTAGACTTGAAGATCTTAAGGGGTTTTTACAGCCTAAATCATTCTACAATCAATCACAGGCAAGAAAGCACAAATTAAATGATACACCCCCGAGCAATACTCTAAATGCTTTGTTAAGCAGAGAATCCTTCACAGACAGATATATGCTTAAAGTTTCAGGTTGGCAGGATCCTTGCTTGGTGTGCAGGGAGATCAAGGGTTGTCATTGTGACAAACTGGTCCATCATCACCCCAATGGTCTTCCCACCTTCAGAATGCATACATGTCCTACTTAGACTCTCACAACAGAAGAGCATGTAAACTTACTTATAAGTCCCTGCTTTTTTTTTTTTTTTTTTTTTTTTGGAACAGCAGCAGAAGGGTCTACAGTATTTGATTCCAGTTTTGCTTCTAACTGCAGAGCAATGAAATTGCCTGTCTGAGTGTAGGAATGGCATTTTAATATGTGTAGTAACCTGTGCTTAGAGAGGAGCTTCTCCCTTTAAGAGGAGAAGAGGTGGTTTAATTTACGATCAGAAATTTTGGTCTCCCTTGAGCTTCTCTGTGGCCAGCTGCAACTTAAAAATACCTTATGGCTTCTTTTTCCTCCTCTAGTATGGCAGTGTTCAAGGTGGGACTTTTATATGCTAATAACATGCTGTCCTGAAATTGCATAAGCTTTTATTTGCCTCTGCCTGGGAACAACCTGGCTCACTGATGGTTGGGAACTTCTACCTCTTCTTTGCTAGAAGTAGCTCAGACAATACTTTCTAGGTACCTTTGCCTTTTTAAATATGCATCCCAAATGATGAACTCCAGGTCTGTAACACAAATCCTAGTGTAGGTCCAAAGGACATGATTTTACAGTGTATCTGATGGAAATTCATTGCACTGCTGTGGCTCCATGCCCTAAGGTCCCCCATTACTCCTGAATGACACTGCAGTCTGCTCTTTTGTCACATTTGTAATCTTAATTAGAAACAAAGTTTTAAGTGTAAGAATGAAAGCCATATCTCTGTGTTCACTATTAGCCTCCATCCAACACAGGAACCAATTTTCTGTATCGACTCAAAGTTCACCTAGCAGTGCAATCAGGACAATGGACTTAGGACAATAGGTTTTGCTGTGTTTGTGCAGTCCTGTGGAGCTCTTCTAAAAGTGTCCATGTCTGAGAAGAGTGGGAAGCATTGCCATTCCTGCACTTCCTGGGTACAGAAGCACTCCCCAGAGCACTTGCAGCCCAGGTGAGGATTCCCCAGGGAGGAAGGGAAGGGGCTTGCTATTCCAGCTCCCACCAGCTGGGTGACAGCCCAGGGTCCAAGGCAGCATTGCATTTGTTTGCTGAGCAGCCCTAGAACATCTGCTAAATAATAACCCAGGCACTTCTACACAGGAAAAGTGTAAGTACTGTTACAGATGACTGAACCCACTACAATAACCTCCTTCCAGTATAGTTATTTTCCTTTCAAAATAATCAGATTGTCATTTTTTCTCTTCCGAACCACATTCACTTTTATAGTTCCTTTATGAGTTCCTTTCCCATTCTTCTAGCAGACACAGTCCCATGCAGCATTGTATTAAATGTTTTCCTAAAGTTCAGATAGATGAGATCTGCATTCCCTATGCAGATCTGTTTGCACATCAAAGAAGCTTAGTCTGGCATGATCTACCATTGGTAAACACATGCTGCCTTTGATCTCATTTTCTATTAACCTCCGTGAGCTAAAATGATAATAAAATGATGTGCAGTGTTTCTAACTAGAAATCAGAGTTCCCACAAGTCTCATTTTTATTTCTACTTTAATGGTTTCCTTTTGTTCCCTTCACTCTTGCTTTTATATTCATGACTATCAGTGTGAGGATAAACAAATATACATATCGTGTTCCTGAAAAGCAGGGGATTAACAGCTGGGCTGCTGAACACCATTAAACTACGGATCAGGTACAGCACAGGCTGCAGCCTTAGGAATTGTGCTCACATCTGCTGCAGATTGCACTAGAGAAGTTTGGACAGAAATATTGGGGGTCTAGAAATAAGGACAGAAATAAAGGGTCTAGATGACAGCATCTGCAACAGCAAGAGACTGGATAGCTTGCAGGCTGAGCTCAACAGCCATACAACAACTTGGTCATAAATAATCAATGGAATTTGGGCTAGGTCTGTCTTGCCTGTGGGGTGCCACTGCAGTGTATGGACTTGTACTGAACTTTGTCCCTTGGGCAGAGCCACCAGCTGTTCCCCAGCCACAGAAACAAACTCTCTGCCTCTTATGGACCACACTATCAAGTCTCTGAAGAGCATGTGGTTCTCAGATTTTTCTTGTAGTATACTCGTATCTTGGATATCAGTTGTTTTTGCTTTTCTGTGTTGTAATTTTGCTGTAAAAAGCATACAAAATCAAACTGTTTTCAGCTTAAGAGCAGAATGACCCAGGCTGCAGGAATTCTCTGGTCTTCCATCTAAACTCTAATCTGCCATGGGAGGATTGCTCTTCTTTTAATTTAGATTTTATTTGTTACACTGCAGCTTAATACTGTCTAAGTGAAAGCTTTAGGGAATTTTCTCCAGTCTGTCCTAATTAAAGTGCTAGAACAGCGTATTTTCAGCAAATGTGCCTTATTCTGGCTCTCAACCAGAGCTGTTGAATGGAATATTTGAGTAATCTTTCCAACTTTCCACATTAGAGTGTTTGCTCAGAACTAGACAAGTAAATCATCAAACATGCTTGTGAATAATACATTTGATGAGATTTGTAGTACATTAAAATTACATTGACAAATACTCAGATCATTCTCCCTTAAAATTTAGAAGGAACAAGATACTTATTTCACCTTTTTTGAAAACAGAGTTTACAAATCTCTAATTTATATTTAAAAGTATAAATATGATGTCTATATTAATTTTAATTATTTTTGAGCATATTATTTTTAAATAAAAATCAAAATTGCAATCATTTAGCAGCACAAAAGTGGTTTGAACAATATAACTTATTTATTGGCTTTGTCATTTCCAGTGAGTGTCTGAAACTCAACACTACAGAAGAAATTCTGAATCTTACTTATCAAGTCATTAAAATAAGATTTAAAGCTGTTCAAAGCTAGACTCATGTTCCCGTCTGCATGACATTCAGCATTTTTTTTTAGTCTTTAAAAAGTCATGGTGCACAGAAAGAGATTTACCAGTCACATCTGGTTCCCATCTGATATTTTTTTCTTTCTCTCCATTATGCATTTATATTTCTACCACTGGAAGGACATGAAAAGGTTAGAAATAAAATGCATACATGTACAAGCTCCATTTGCACAATGAGCATTGTCCACATTGTGCCTTTCTCACAGATAAGGATTTGGGAAAGTATTTGAGGTATATTTGACTAAACCATGAAAGCGGTGAACAGGTTTATTACTTAATATACCTGCTAATGAATGATCAAACAATGTCTACAAACAACAAATTAATGCAGGGAAAGCACTGCACTCTGTTGTCCATATGAAGACAAGGATGTGGACTGTTTGTAGAAGCTGGCACAGTCTGCTGGATGCTCCTCTCTTCTCAACAACACAGTGCAGTCAGCTGGGTTATCTTTAATAACTCGAAGCTGTTGGCTCTTGACTTTTTTTTTTTTCTCAAGGTAGAAAGTGACTGAATTATCAGAAAAGATTACAAGGAGAGAGCTTCTATTCTGGTGAATGTAAAAAGAAAGCCTGTGAAGAATGCAATACACAAAAAACTAAGGAAGTGCAAGATTTAATCCTTTACCAATCTGTCTTTACTCAGCATTTGATTTGTCAATGTGAATATTCTTAGACTATTCCAGTTTCTTGGCTGAGAGGGGATTTAGTGTCTGACACCCCCATATAGATGAGAAAGTTTGTGGAGGTGTATGGCATGTATTTTTGCTCTTTTTTTTTTTTTTTTTTTTTTTTTTTTTTTACCATTTTCAGGATCCCAGCTGATGTCAGTTTATAACACACAAGGATCCTCACAGGACCAAGACTTTGATCCAGAGAAGTCTCCTCATACATCTGGGTCTGCAGGCCTGTTATACCCATGCCAGCTTGCTTCCTACAGATCTTTGTTCTCCATGCTTTTCAAAGTAATACAGTACCATAGAATTGTAGAATGGTTTGGATTAGAAGGTCCTTTTTAAGTTCACCTTCAAGACCACCTAATTCCAACCCCCTGCCATGGGCAGGGACACCTCCCAACAGAGCAGGTTGCCCAAAGCCCCATCCAGCCTGGCCTTGAGCACCTCCAGGGATGGGGCATCCACAGCTTCTCTGGGCAACTTGTGCCAGTGCCTCACCCCCCTCAGAGTGAAGAATTTATTCCAAATATCTAATCTAAATCTACACTCTTTTAGTTTTATATCATTCCCCCTTGTCTTATCCCTGCACCACTGACAAAGAGTCCCTCCCCAGCTTTCCTGTAGCCCCCTTTAGGCACTGGAAGGCCGCTGTAAGTTCTCCATGAGGCCTTCTCTTCTCCAGGTTGAACAACCCAATTCCCTCAGCCTGTCTTCCTAGGAGAGATGTTACAGCTCCTTGGTCATCTTTGTGGCCTCCTCTAGACTTGTTCTATCAGCCCCACATCCTTCTTGTGCTGGGGGCCCCAGAACTGAACGCAGGGCTCCAGGTGGGGGTCTCACGAGAGCAGAGCAGAGGGGGACAATCACCTCCCTTACCCTGCTGGCCACACTGCTTTTGGTGCAGCCCAGGATACAATAGTACTAACCGTCCTGGTCCTGACCATCCTGCCTACTTGCTAAGCAAACATATGTGGAAACAGGAGTCTGCCTGGGAGATGGCACACACCAGAGGAACATCTATGCTGAATTTAGTGTTAGCTGGTGTATGAGTTATATAAATGTCCTTTCACATCTTGTACAATAAAATGGCTTTTTGGGCAGAGTCCTTAACTCCCAGCATAGCCTTAAGAGATAGCGTAGAGTTACTGTCCCATTTTGCTTTTTGTGAGAGCCTGGGAATAACTCCTCTGCCAACTCTGGACTATCTCAAGTAAGGTCAATGGTGTGCCTGCAGAAGATGAAGATCCTGGACTCCAGCCAGATCTTACCTCACTGAATTGGTGACATGCCAGTGCTGCAAAGGGAGTGTACATCCTCTCCTTTACCCTAGGACAACATGTGCTATTTACCAAGTGCTACATGCATGGACAGAGGGTGTCAGTTCCCATATTACAAGCAGTGATTCAAGCCACTGCTTGTACTAGCATCCTCCTTCAGTGGGTAAGCCACGATGTTTGCAGAGTGCATACTCTGATCGTATCTTCACAGGAAAGGTCAGATGTCCATGTGTGTGTTCAGTAATAAATGCCTGTGATTTCTAGCAATTCAGCCTTGATTCTTGTGTTGGTATTTGTTTTCCACTTGTCTGGTTCCTGTCCTTCAGAACAGGTGTTGGGTCTGAATCTACCCAAAACAGCCCAGCAAATATTTGTCAGTGGTTGCCTTTGACTTTCCTGCTCACAAATCTTTTGCTTTGACTCTCTTTGGCTCTGTTGTACCCAGCCTGCATCTATGGCTGAACATTATTTCTTACATTTTTTCACTGTCTTCAGGACTAAAGGAAATCTTCATCTTCATTTGCAAGAGCAGACAGTGAAATTACACAACCGGTCCCTAGTGCTACTTCATCCCCTCTCTAATTCCGTATTACCCAAAAGAGAACCAATTAATTTTTTCACCCTGTTCTAAGCACACCCACTCCCTAGAAAGCTTTCCCTGTTAATTGAGAAAATGTCTGTGTATTTTGCAACTTCAAGCCTTATTCTTCCCTCCTAAATTTTAGTTAAGCTTCTTTTTCTAATCTACCAGTTTTCTGTGATCGTCTCTCACAAAGCAAGAGGGCCTCATTTAGTAAAAACTTGCTTCCAACTTACAAAGTTAGTTTTAAAACTGAGGTGAGCTGCAGATTTACAGAATTTACTGCTATAACTTGGTATCAATATTTAACCCTTAGACAATCTTCAAAGTATAAAATGCCATATACATAGAGCTGTAGTGCCTGTGTTGTAATACACTTTTGTACTGGCAGATGGAGTAAGAGACTCACACCCAGAAAAAGTGGTATTGGTGGTGGTAGAAATGTCTGTGTTCAGCACTTCTACAACTGAATTTCAGATGAACAGAGTTTAGAAAACAAAGAATGAAACAGAAAAAGTAAAAAATTGACTGCAGGAAAATTTCTCCACTGAGAAATGAAAGTTTGTTGAAAACTGAACCTTCTGAAAAATTATTTGTTTTTCATGATATGATAAAAACAAAAGAAATAACAAGTGTTTTAATAATGTCTGTGTGCTTAATTTGGATCTTTTCTAGAATAAATTTTCAGTGTTTGAAACTCAAAGCCATTTATTACTTAATTATCTCAGGGAAATGCATTTGAATTTTCCTGAAAGAGCATCTCTTCCAGAAACTTGCATTTTAAGAACCTATAAAAAGTTCCCATTCTGAATGAGAACAACATTCAGTCAGAATTTTCCTGCAGATTCCAATTGTTGAGCCACTGAAAATAATTGGAATGATGTTATCAAAAAAGTAATCTGAGTTTCAGTGGAGACAATAAGAATGTTTAGAAATCAACTCTACGGCTAGTGAATAGGTAGTCACATTCTTCCATCAATTCTGCCAATGTAATATCTCATGGGAAGAACAACATATTTATTATTATTATTATTATTATTATTTTGCTTTGGGTCTGACCACTAAATTGTAAGATATTAATGTGAACTGTTACAGATGCCCACATTTCAAAGAGTTATTCATTTGAAATGTAATTTCAGGGTTAAATTGTTCTTTACTCTACAAGCATGACACAACATAGGAAGTTTAAAATAATGAAATTCAATAACTAATTAACTACCCAAAAAGATATAGCTATATTTTGAAACCCAAAAGGACTTTGTAGGAAAATAAAAATGAAAATAAAAAATAAAATAAAATAAAAAAAAACTTTGTGGGAAAATTTCTTATAAAAATGCTCACTTTGTAAGAAAAATTTTGCTCGTAAGAGTACTGGCTTCCTAGAAAATGACAAGTCATTCTCTTGCTGATCTAAACTTAATACTGATGTTAATCTAGATCTGTACTGTTGCAAGTGATGACCGAACACAACTATTTGGTCAAAATTTTAACTCTGGGGACCCACGCCTCACAGAAATGTGCTGGTGTTAAACTGTGCATATCATACAATCACAGAATCACGGAATCACGGAATGGCTTGGGGTGGAAGGGACCTGAAAGATCATCTCGTCCCAACCCCCCTGCCATGGGCAGGGATACCACCCACTAGATCAGGTTGCCCAGGGCCTCATCTAACCTGGTCTTGAACATATCCAGGGATGGGGCATCCACAGCTTCTCTGGGCAACCTGTGCCAGTGCCTCACCAGCCTTATTTGCCAAGAATTTCCTCCTAATCTCTAATCTAAATCTTCCCTCTTTTAGTTTAAAACCATTCCCTCTTGTCCTGTCACTATCTGACTGAGCAAAATGTTGCTCTCCATCTTTTTTATAAGTCCCCTTTAAGTACTGAAAAGCCACAATGAGTTTACCCTGGAGCCTTGTCTTCTTTAGGCTTTCTTCATAGGAGAGGTCTCCAGCCCCTTGTGGCCCTCCTCTGGACCTGCTCTAGCAGATCCACATCCTTCTTGTGCTGGGGGCTCCAGACCTGGACTCAGGACTCCAAATGGGGCTTCACAAGGGCTGAGTAGATTGGGACAATCACCTCCCTCGACCTGCTGGCCAGGTTGATGCAGCCTCTTTTTTCTCTCTCTCTCCCTATTTTTATTTATTTATTTATTTATTTATTTATGCAGTTGGCCTTCTGGGCTACAAGCATGCACTTGCCTCTGTTGGCTCATGTTGAGCTTTTCATCCACCAGAACCCCAAAATCCTTCTCTGCTGGGCTGCTCTCAAGGAGTTCTTCTCCCAGTCTGTACTCATGTCTGGGATTGCCCTGGCCCAGGTGCAGCACCTTGCACTTGGCCTTGTTGAACCTCATTAGGTTCATGTGGGCGCAATTCTAAAGTTTTTCCAGGTCCCTTTGGCTGGCATTTCTTCCTTCTGTTGTATCAATTACACCACTCAGATTGGTGTCATCTGAAAACTTGCTGAGGGTGCACTCAATCCCACTGTCTCTGTCATTAATGAAGTTAACAAATAGTACTGGTCCCAGCATGGACGCTTAAGGGACAATATTTGTTGATTTCACGAGTGGAATACATCACTGGGGCACACATCAGTGCTAGGTCTTTCATTGCATATCTTAAAGCCCGCAGGTCACTTCTGTCCCCTGAATCATCATTGGTTAAAACATCTGCACTTGGAAATCTGCTGATTCTGGGAACTTTACTGATAGTTCATGAGACAGAGCAAAATGCTGCCTAATTCTTCTGCTTATACAGTTTTAACAAATTAAGGTAAAGCTTTGTTTCCAAAACAAGCCAGTTCAAGCAAAGCTATACAGAGGAAGGGTATGGTTAGTCTCTGGTGAGAGCTGCTCAAATTTCATTTGGGTTAGCACATCCACAGTTATATTACAGCCATATGATAAAAACAATTACTTTTTCATTATCAAGATGATGACTGACTATTCATTATTACACATTGTACATATTACGTATGTACTATACTGTACTCTCTGTATGCAGCATGTTACATATATACCATACCCATATACTGTAATATGTGTACAAGTACATATACATTTTATACATAAGATGTATTACATAGCATTTACTTTTATTAGTGGGAATTGCATGGTTGGATAATGTTTTTCTATTTCTCTGAGCACCTCACCTCGCTATACTTTGAGAAGTCATGCCAACACAGGCCCTTCCTCCTCTCTGCATGTTTCAAGCTGTCTTTGCCTCTGTGCATGGCTCTGTTTCACTTCATTCCTTCCAAAAGCTTTGCTACTGTTATTCTTTTTATTAGCCACTTAGAACAGCATAAGGAGAGTACTGCTTACCAAAAGGTTTTCTCCAAATGGCCTATTTTTGTGGCCACAGTTCTACTTTTAGCCAGAATTCTGGATCCAAGTACAAGTCTTTGTTTTGATTTTGTACTTCAGAAATAGCAGCCAGAGGTGTCCTTGGTGCTTATGAAGTGCTTTCCACAAACTCTTCCCTTTCCTCCTTCTCTTCCTGCCCTTTTCCTTTCCCAGGTCCCGCAGGCAAGTCCTTTGAATAACTACACAATGTAATTAGTACCAATTAATATCTCCATCTTTGGTCTGAAGGATGAAAATGGTTCTTTATGACAGAAGGAAGAGAAGATGGGGAAGGCTCATTTCATCTAGAAGATGGAATCTGAGACTGGGGATGGGAAAACTTCAACCCCCATCCCCGTGGTGAACTGCATGAGGTTGTTTGGGACAGCCAGGTGAGAGCGGACGAGATGACATTCCGATTCATTGGAAAGATCTCTTGCAGTTAAGTTGTCACATTTGTGAAACACGGGAGTTTAGCAGGGTATGAATTTGGTAGATGTTGACAATTAAAAGAATAGAAGACAAGAATTCAGATTTCCCTGTTGTACAGACAATTTTTTACCATCAAAGCAGGTGAGAGATTTCTATTTCTCTCTTTTCCTTTGTGTTTATATTGCAGGAATTAGGGTTTATAAACTCTGAAACTGTCCATAAACACTAAAAAATATTCCCTTGTATGGTTTGGCAGAGGTTCTGAGAAAAAAAAGCAGTGGTGGAAAGGCATTTGATGCACGTTTGTTGGCACAGCAGTAAATAAGAACAAAACTATACCTGGAAATATCTTCTGCAAGCAGGAAAACAGTGTCAAGACTGTCCACTTAACTGAGAATTTCACACTTAATCAGTGACAAAATTACAGATTTATTCATTTTCTGCCTTGCTAAAGAAACCATAAGGGCTTGAGCCTCCCCTCATCTGGCTGCTCTGTGAGATTTTCTCTGCCAGTCCTTCTCAGCTGAGCAGTTCCCAAAGCCCCACATGTTCATGGGCCAGAAATTCTGGTCTCTCATAGGCTTCAGTTGCACTTGTAAGTGCTTACAAACCCATTATTGAGTATTTTGAGTATTTCTCAAAGCCTACTCTCCTGTCATTTTATCTATACTTTCCCTTTCCAGTGTCCGTTTTCACAAAGATTCAAGCTTAATAATTTATTTTTGGTAAACAGCAAAGAGAATATTCCAGGTGTTGAATAACCTGAACTAATCAGATTATTTTAAATATAAATAGCAACAGACTCTAAATCAAATATCAGCGTATCTTTTATTGGATGTTCTGTATTTGTACTGCTCTTTCTGCCAGGCTTTCCAGCTCTGACTATTCCTATTTTCTTTTTCTTTAGTCCCTAGCTCTAAAGCTGGCTATTGAAAGTTTTCTATTCTATACAAAGCTATAAGTCTGCTGAATTATAACTACTGAGAAAGCTTACATGGGGGTAAACTTTCTCAAAAGTGTCTAGAGATAGGCAAGAGACTAAGGGTTTGTACCAAGGTCTCATTCATGTTTCTCCCTGCTCACAACAGCCCAAATCTCTCATGATAAGGGAATTAAGGCTGCAAAATCTTAGTGTATTTTCCCACCTGTACACCTGGCCAATTCAATTAGAAGTTGAGCTCCACGAAGAGGTGAGTGTCTGCACCCACTGCAGTGTACACACCCAGTCAAGGGCATAATAATGGACCCAAACAAGGGAGTCACAATGGACATTTCAGTCTCCAAAGACCCGAAATTGCTGGGCTATGGGAGATCCGTAGAGGATGTGTCCTTGATGGGTTCTTGGGTTCATATTGTATACAGCACAGCTAAAACCAAGAGTTCATAAAGGGCAAAGACTAATAATATGCTCTCTGAGAAAATCTGACTGGCATGCTGATATAGTGATCACCACATGAGGACAGCCAGAATAAATTATGGTGGAACACAACAAATCTAGAGGATTAATTTCACTTTGAGACTCTTCTAAAAGGTATGCCAGCATCTTTCAATGGATTGACTTTTAATGCTTTTAAAGGAGTCATACTATGTGCTGCGTCTGTCACAAAAGTTGCAAAGGAAATGGCCTTCAAATTTATCTCTTGATTCTTGTCCAACTGTTAAACAAATGTCTTTTTCCAAGACACTGCACTGGCTAGCTAATAAAACCTCAGGATACAAAAGAACAATTTCCTGTTTTATTTTTAACCCATTCCATTACTGAATTAACGTCTTAATGATGATAATGTCATAACTTAATCTTATTTTTTTTTCCTTTATTTTTGGTTATGTTTTTAGCTGTACTGAAAAGTGATGTCCAAAACAAACTCTGGGAAAAATCTCTTTTCCACTGCTACCCTTTGCTAGAGCTGTACAAGATGTATAGGCTCTTTTGTATGACTGCTATAACACCCTTGCAGCCTCCAGCCAATTTTTACAAGTCATCTCAATTTTGGGGGAATTTATTTCTGTGCTACATCTGTAGTTCAGTACTAATTTTAGTCTGTTCCACACCAAAACAGGACTATGTAGTTCAATTCAGAAGGCTGATAAGGTTATTTCCTTTGCAGGAGGCTCTGCTGTCTTAAGTCTTGTTCAATAAAAAAACGAAAAGGTGAGGCAAAGCTGCAAGGTGTAATAACATTTCCAAATTTAATCTCTATGAGTTAGAAAACTCAAAATAAGTTTGAGCACTTCTCTGTAAGTTTTAATTGCCCTGTTGTAGAAATATAGGAAATAAAGTGTAACTTCTGCAATAGGAACACTAGTTGTGCTTGTTCAGAATGCGCAGAAATTTAATTAAAAAAATGAAAATGAAGAATCACATTGGGTGGTAATTTATACCTCAAAGGACTTCAGTGAGACTCAGTGTGGTACAGCCCCTGCAGAGAGGAAAAACCATAAAGTTCAGCCATTTCCCTAGTTTCCCCAAAAGCAAAGATCTGCTAGAGGACTGTCTGGCTGGCCTCCCTCCAACATGATTTTCTTCTAATGCTCACACATGGTTGTCTTCTGCTCTGAGAGATCTTGGTATTCAATGTCTTCACCATTCTTTGGCACATTTCTGTCTTACTCAAGCTCTGAGATAGGAGAAATCTCTTGATTCTATAGTTTGTCCCCTCAGTTGACCAGACTTTCCTTCTTTTCTTCTCCTGGTAACACAGATTCTGTTCCAGACCACATAGTGGTGACCTTTGCCACAAACGTGCTGAATCTGTAAGGGTCTCATAACAGCAGGGTAACTTTTTCACTCTTTTGCAGACCTGCGGGCACATCAGTCCCCTGTTGCCATATCAAATGTCTCCCCAGTATTGTGCTGCTTTGAAATCACAGCTTCCTTCTCTGGTTAGGTTTCCAAACCACAGGGACAGTTGCATTCTGTGAAAGGGCAGGAAGTAAGTGGAGAAATATTTTGTGGCTTCTTACACTTGCTTTGCATTGATCAAAGTGGTGGCACGTGGAGGAGTAGTTTATTGTCCAGTTACACAGGGTATACATTCACTTTTTCCAAACTCAGCTGACCTACTCTACACTTTTCTTAACAAATAGCTTGAAAACAGCTGCTTTTCAGTTATCAGAAGGAAATGCAGGTTACATATGTGAACCTACTTTCTTGGGAGCTCTGGGTGAACTGTGAATCCCACACTTGTTTCCAGGGGTGGCAAGTGCAGACTGTTCCCTCTCACACAGAAAGAAGGGCCTTCTAGGCTCTGAAAATAGCCCTGTCAAAACTGTGCAGATCAAAGTATATCAAGTACGATGTGTTGGGTGTTTGCCAAAAAAAAAAAAAAAAAAAAAAAAAAAAAAAAAAGAGGAAAATAGAATGCTCTTTAAAACTCTTCGCCTCAGTCTTTAACGGCAATACCAATTATTCTCTGGATACCCAGTACCCTGAACTGGTGGAAGGGGATGGGGAGAGAGATGTGGCCCTCACTATCCGTGAAGAAATGGTTGGTGACCTGGTACGGCACTTGGATGTGCACAAGTCGATGGGGCCGGATGGGATCCACCCGAGGGTACTGAGAGAACTGGCAGAGGTGCTGGCCAAGCCGCTTTCCATCATTTATCAGCAGTCCTGGCTATCGGGGGAGGTCCCAGTTGACTGGCGGCTAGCAAATGTGACGCCCATCTACAAGAAGGGCCGGAGGACTGACCCAGGAAACTACAGGCCTGTCAGTTTGACCTCAGTGCCAGGGAAGCTCATGGAGCAGATTATCTCGAGAGTCATCACGCAGCACTTGCAGGGCAAGCAGGCGATCAGGCCCAGTCAGCATGGGTTTATGAAGGGCAGGTCCTGCTTGACGAACCTGATCTCCTTCTATGACAAAGTGACGCGCTGGGTGGATGAGGGAAAGGCTGTGGATGTGGTCTACCTTGACTTCAGCAAGGCTTTTGACACCGTTTCCCACAGCATTCTCCTCAAGAAACTGGCTGCTCTTGGCTTGGACTGGCGCACGCTTCGTTGGGTTAGAAACTGGCTGGATAGCCGGGCCCAAAGAGTCATGGTAAATGGAGTCAAATCCAGTTGGAGGCCGGTCACTAGTGGCGTTCCCCAGGGCTCGGTGCTGGGGCCAGTCCTCTTCAATATCTTCATTGATGATCTGGAAGAGGGCACTGAGTGCACCCTCAGTAAGTTTGCAGATGACACCAAGTTAGGTGCGTGTGTCGATCTGCTCGAGGGTAGGAAGGCTCTGCAGGAGGATCTGGAGAGGCTGGACCAATGGGCCGAGGTCAACTGCATGAAGTTCAACAAGGCCAAGTGCCAGGTCCTGCACCTGGGGCGCAATAACCCCAAGCAGAGCTACAGGCTGGGAGATGAGTGGTTGGAGAGCTGCCAGGCAGAGAAGGACCTGGGAGTGATGGTTGATAGTCGGCTGAATATGAGCCAGCAGTGTGCTCAGGTGGCCAAGAAGGCCAGCAGCATCCTGGCCTGTATAAGAAGCAGCGTGGCCAGCAGGGCCAGGGAGGTGATCGTCCCCCTGTACTCGGCTCTGGTGAGGCCGCACCCCGAGTACTGTGTTCAGTTTTGGGCCCCTCGCTACAAGAAGGACATGGAGGTGCTGGAGCGAGTCCAGAGAAGGGCTACGAAGCTGGTGAGGAGCCTGGAGAACAAGTCCTACGAGGAGCGGCTGAGGGAGCTGGGCTTGTTCAGCCTGGAGAAAAGGAGGCTCAGGGGTGACCTTATCGCTCTCTACAGGTACCTGAAGGGAGGCTGTAGCGAGGTGGGGGTTGGTCTGTTCTCCCACGTGCCTGGTGACAGGACGAGGGGGAATGGGCTTAAGTTGCGCCAGGGGAGTTTTAGGTTGGATGTTAGGAAGAACTTCTTTACCGAAAGGGTTGTTAGACACTGGAACGGGCTGCCCAGGGAAGTGGTGGAGTCACCATCCCTGGAGGTCTTCAAAAGACGTTTAGATGTAGAGCTTAGGGATATGGTTTAGTGGGGACTGTTAGTGTTAGGTCAGAGGTTGGACTTGATGATCTTGAGGTCTCTTCCAACATAGAAAATTCTGTGATTCTGTGATTCTCTCGTTTTGTTGAAGTTTCTGTCGTGTGCTTCCCTGGGACTTCTCATTATTTTCCCAGCTTCAGTCAGTCATACTCAGCTCATCCACTCATCGCCATCTCCACGTAATTTCCCAATGAGGTTAGCAACAGCAAATTGCTGTAATGATAAATAATAAAAAACAACCCTTTTATGATTTGGTTGTTGCTTATTTTCCCTAGTGGATATGAATAAAATAAAAAGAGGTCTCCTAAGCAGCACACCTGAGATGCTGGAATGCTTTTAAGTGTGACAGGTTAGAAGGGGTGCTTAGACAGAATATCCAGCACTCTTTAAAAATAAATCCTTTGGGGAAATACTAAATAGTTCTTCATAATTAGAAACTTGGTTACTTGCTGCAGTGGAATTAAAACTACTTTATTACACCACTTGTTGAAGCAGCCTTTTGTTACATTAAAGACTAGTAAGCCATCTGACTGGTGCTATGTTTCCTGGCTTTTCTGCTCATGCAAAACCACCAACGTCAAAGAGGATAACTTGTCCTAGAGCTGTCATAATGTTCTGTTGAACAAGATCAAGTCTTCAGCTATGTAACTACTTGTTGCATAGTCTTTTTATTAACCTCCGTCCTTCATTTTGTTATCTGTTTATGGAAAGAGTTGTCAGTGTGAGGACAACAGCCTGCAGGTAGGGCTTACTGGAAGAGACAGGGTGGCAGAGAGGGAGGACGAACAGCTTGTGTGGCTCTTGTCCTTCCCCATCTCCCTACCCATCCCTCCTTAGCTTCATCCTGCATGACACACAAATTCCGATGCACAATGTGAGAGCTCACACACAGCCCAGCGCATAGATCTGCATCAGGATTGGATCCATCCCTCCTTATGTTTGTTTTGTATTGTTGAAATGATTTATTCATAGTTTACGTATTGTATCACAAAATATGTGATGAGAAAGGTGTAGCAGCAATGAAAAAAATATACTCTGATGAAATACTTTCTGCACATTTTTCAAGAGGCAGTGCAAATAAAGCCTTCTGGGAACACTAAGGAGAAAAAATGACTCGGAGCAGTCAGCGTTGATTTACCAAGCGTAAATCACACCTGACCAACTTGATTATCTTCAATGGACTCCATCTGTGGTTTCTGAGAGAAAGGAATACCGTCAAAGATAGGAAAGGGTTGCTTGAACTAAGCTAAGTAACATACTAAATAAAGTCAAGACAAGAAAAAATAAACTAATGCCTCATGGATTCCAAAGGGCAATGCAATGAGTTGTTCCTGTATTTGGTGTGTCTGTGAAAGTTAACTGCAAACGGCTTCTTGCATCTCTCAGGAAGCTACTGCGACTGACTTAATCACTACCCACTGAATTTATGATCAGTTGTCTTAATTCTGAAGCCATCTCCAGAGGTATTGCCTAAGTCAGCTTTGTAGTCAGTTATTTAACCAGTTTTTACCTTTGGTCAAATGGACAAATGGAAATAACAGGAAGCACCTGAAGAGTTGGAAGTTTAAAGTACATGACAAATTTTAAAGGAGGTGCAGCTAGGCAAACGTGAGGGAGAAATCATAAAGACTGAAGGTCTTACACAGACCCAAGATACTTGATTTCTGCAGGAGCTCAATACCTCACATCCAGTTTTCTCATTTCTTCATGGAACTGCTTCATAATACTTTCATTTCTACCTCCATGCAAGAAAGAAAGAAAAAAAAAATCCAGGAAAAATAGTAATAGCTACTGCAAAAGAAAACAAACAAACAAAAACAAACAAACCGACCCCCAAATCTATTTAATGACATGCATGCAAATAAGAAAGGCATAATCCTCCCCCACACTTGCCAACCTCTATTAGCACATTAACTAAGTGTAAGCCAGATACGTAGTTTGCATTTGCAACACAAAATGCATTGGAATTAGCAAAATAAATTGAATTGGGTCTTGACAGCTTGGGACATCTGCACATTTGATGCCACTACCCCTGAGGGTAGCAGAGGTCTTGAGGGACAGCAAGTTAGTTTGCCCATGAATTCAGAACAGAGGTAATTTATGTCTCTGTCATTGCTAAAGTGTATGTCTAGATACAATCTAGAAAATGATTTAGGAGAAAACGGCTTACAACATCTGCTTTGTGAGGAAGTAAAAGCTTTTGCAGTAATCCAGCATTTCTTTTGGCACCTTTGACCAATGATACATAAAACATTCATAACTTCATAGGTCAAGAAAAAAGGCACCACAGCCTCTTTCTTTTAACTGCAATACATTATTGTGGAATGGAAAAGCTCATAGCAGAGCATGCCATAGTCTTACTCCAGTCATAATTAGCAAGTAGCATACTAGTTCCTTCAATAATACAATGTATTTCAGATTATCATGGCAGTATATATAGTCTGTTTAGCAGTGTAACTTGGTCTGCTTTCTATTGAGGGATAATGCTGGCATCCCACATTGTAACTATTTGCTCAAATTATTAAAAGCACACACAAATATATTTTAGTGATTTTTCATCTTTTTTTTTTTCTTTTTTTTTTTTTCTGTCAAATGATGGTTTTATGGATATTTTGTGCATTTTAGAGGAAGTGAGATTGACTTTGTGCTTTAAAACATAACTCTCATAGCAAGTATTTTTTAAACAACATTATTGTATGTCTTTCTAGATGTAAAACTAATCTGAGAGGTCCTGCTGCAAAAATAACAAAATTAGGAATGCTTCAGATTAAGGCAAATTTTGTACTGAAGTGGTGTGGAGTTGCATTCAGGACCCATTAAAGAATTATATGTGCATGTCTACGTAATAGCTCTTCAGTATTTCTGCTGGTACAAAATTAGTCCTGTCTCACAGACAATTATTATTACCACAGATAAAGAAGAGTGAAACTAGATTGTAATTAAAATAAATATATCTGGTTAGTTTATCCAGTTTCTAGTGTGGAATTTAACAGTGGCTCTGCTGTAAGGATGGAATGGCATCTCAGCTGGTCCTGGCTCAGGACTGGTGCCTGCTGTCCATCTGGCAGTAAAGTGATAAAGAAGCAACAGCTGCTAAGGGGCATGGAGAACGTAATTGGAAGAGATATGCATGCCTGAAGTAGCTGGTATAACTGCTTGAAGAAGTAATATATGCCTGCTACCCCATGGCCATAGGCAGAATGCCAGGAAGGAGACAGCGGAGGAAGGAAAACATAAAACCTCCCACTGTTACTGACTGGAAAGAGGAAATAAAGGATGATGTTGAGCGTTACTACTGGGACCACACATAATGGTGAAAGCTAATATTTTCCTAAAGATGGAGCAGTATGATGTATCTGTATATTACTAAAGAGTGTTATTTCATGAAGGAATACAGACTACTTTGAAACAGTGTTTTCAGAATATTTTAAACAAACTGTAAGAAATATGAAGAAATTTGAGGGAAGTTTTCTTCTTGCACAAACTTATCATGGAATCATACAATCATAGAATATTCTGAGTTGGAAGGGACCCACAAGGATCATCGAATCCAATTCCTGGGTCCTCATAGGACCTCCCAAAATATCAGGCCATGTGTCTGAAAGCATTGTTCAAATGCTTCTTGAACTCTGGCAGGCTCAGTGCCATGACCACTGCCCTGGGGAGCCTGTCCCAGGACCCGACCACCCTCTGGGTGCAGAACCTTTCCCTAACCCCCAGCCTGACCCTCCCCTGTCCCAGCTCCATGCCGTTCCCTCGGGTCCTGTCGCTGTCCCCAGAGACCAGAGCTCAGCGCCTGCCCCTCCGCTCCCCTCGTGAGGGAGCTGCAGGCCGCCATGAGGCCTCCCCTCAGCCTGCTCTGCTCTGGGCTGAACAAACCAAGGGAACTCAGCTGCTCTTCTTAAATCTTCCCTTCCAGAACTTTCACCATATTTGTAGCCCTCCTTTTATGTCCTTCTTATACTATGGCGCCCAAAACTGCACACTACTCAAGGTGAGGCTGCGCAGCACAGATCAGAGTGGGACAATCCCTTGACCAACTAGCCATGTCATTCTTGATGCACCCCAAGATACAGCTGGCCCTCCTGGACACCGAGGCATGCTTCTGGCTCATGTTCAGCTTGCTGTCGACCAAAATCCCCAGATCCCTTTCTGTGCGGCTGATCTCCAGCATCTCATCCCCCAGTCTGTACACATAGCCACGGTTGCCCAGGTGCAGATTCCTGAACTTTCTTTTGAAATAAAAAATATATTCATCTTTGAACTTGTTAAGGAAAAGAACTCACAAAAAATAAATTTGTGTAATAGGAGAAAAGAACTACTGGCATTTCAAATCCCAGTTTTTTTACAAACTAACTTTGTGTCTAATTTAACCTCTCTGCCTTATTTCTATTCTGTTTACAAGAAGTAAACAATCAAGCAAACACATTACCTCCTACATAGAGGTTTTTTAAAGACAGCCAGGTCAGTGTTGGAGAAAGCTTTTAAGGTGCACTTTCAGTGAAGAAGAAATTATCTCCCTAAGTTAGGACTTGCTACGATGGGTCATATAATAATTTGTGTTGCTTTGGGAGGAATAACATGGAAAGACTGCATTTTGTGGCTGAGAACGTCTTCCTGGGTTATCTTTGATATGTTGCTGATGTGTTTATTTTCTAAAGGGGTAGCTGGGTTTGCAGGCTGCCTGTTTCATTTGATGACTTGGAAAGCACTTTAAAGCAGATTCATTCAAATGTATAATGTGCTTAATTTAATGCATGCATATTTTATAAAGGTAATTTTAAGTGCTCCAAGGGACAGATGGAGGCAATAAATCCAACCATAAATGCTTATATAGTGTTTTGGGAAAGCAACATACAGGAAAGTCAGAGAGTTGAAAGATTTGTTGTAGTCTAGTGGAAACTATTGAAGTTTGTTAAATAAGATTGAGCAGCAATGGTGCAGATGGCTTAAAACTCCTACCAGCCACCTACTCCAACAAACCCTAAATGCAGGTAAAGATCCGAGCTGAAGAAGAGATGAGCTGTAAAGCACAGCAGTGGAAACCTCTGGATGCTTTCAGGTCTTGCGGAAGTATATGCCCGAACATGCCTATCAGTGACATGTAGCTTTTCTGTTTGTTTAGTAATGCTGTATCCAACTGTCTACAATTTTTATTTGAATTTTATTGGCTGCGGAAAGAGGTCAGACCAAAGTGCCTCCTTATAAGACTAAAATTCATGTCATGTTAAGTCTTTGCAAGATCAGGTTTGGTGTCCTTTTTATTTTTATTTTTGTTTTATCTAACAACATCATTTGAACCAGGTTTACTAAATAACCTTAGTTTAAACACATACTTTCAGGTATCAGTGTTAAAGCAGTTTAAGTCAATCTTAGAATCAATAAGAAGTTTCAACATGTCATAAGGTTTTTCAACACAGCTATTCCGGCTCTGTTGAGCTAAGAGGTGCAATTTGGGAATGTTTTCAAAAGTCCAAATTGCCGTGGTGCACCTGGACTCCTACTTGCATAAGCTGTGTGCCCTATAGAGATCTGCTCTGTACACAGGTTTCATATTTTGCAAACACATTAATCTTAATTACTGTGTATAAGATTGTCTCTTTCAGCCTTAGAGGTTCCTTCTCATTATGGAAAAGCTGCCCTCAAGTGTAGAAAAGAGCACAAGGATGGTGCCCTGGTCAAAGTACTTTGGGGCTGGAGAGGGGGACAGCCCCTGTCCCTCTGTCCTGTCTTGTAGCCTTTCATATGTGATTCCATTTAGAGTTACCAAAGAGCATTTCTGTGTTTTCAGCACCTTTTGTGACTTGAGGAGGATGGGAAACAAACAAACAAACAAAAAACAACGCAAGAAAACACAACCTTTTTCACGTGGTTTATTATCAGCATATTTTCTTTAAGTCCTGTTAGCTCTCACTCACTCATCCATCAATCATATTTGCTTGTATTCAGTATCTGTCTCCTAAGCTGCTTGATGTGGAGCACCTCTTAGAAGTTCCTGAGTACTTGCTGAGCCTGCTGTGGACTACGGAACGCTTCAAAAGAAAGAGAGGACACTCAAAGCCTTTAGCAAAATCTTTATTTTGAGCCTAATGGATTGCTGCTCTTTCAGCTATGTGGTGTTCATGATCCCAGCTGTTAGAGTAGCTGTGTGGACACCAGATCACAGAAAAAGCTGGCAAGAAGTGGAGTCTTCCACACTTTCCATGTCTCAGTCTCAGCACTTAAGAGGTGAGACCACTTAGAAGAGACTGGGAAGCATTTTCTGAACTCAGACATAATCTGCCACTCCTTTAAACACAGCAGAGGAGGGTTGGGCAGCCTGCCGAACTCTGACTTACAGGGCTTCAAGTTAAAATGCTTTTTTTGTGTGGGGCTAGGACCATAATAATTAGAATGGGAAGCAAATTAGGCTTCAAATAGTTTTTCTCAATGGTATCTAATGTAAAATATGAATGTACCCTCAGAGGAAGTTTGTACTCATTATTTTGTTTGGCTGGAAACTAAGGAAAACAAATAATTTAAAAGATATACTACAACCAGGATTGTAAACATGTAGATTGATGTAACTGTGTTTTATTGCAGTAACAGTGCCTGATGCAGTGTAATGCTTAGACAAGAATTCTGCCATTGATTTTAGAAACTGGAAGATTTTCAGTCCTCGTCCTTCTTCAGAGGCATAAAAGACAGCTCAATGCCTGCCGGCATTTACCACATTGTGGTTTCTCAGATAAAGAAATAACAACAAAGATGGGAAAGAGCTGCTTAAACTTTGCTACTTAAAAGCTAATTATAAATCAAGACAACATATATAAAATAAATCCATTGAGCTTCTTTCTGATCTTTGACTGCTGCAACTGAGATCAATGGCCTGCTTTGTACCAGCAAACTTTTAAATATGTGTTTGTTTATCCAACCCACAAACGATGTTCTGCTTCAGTGCTGCCTTGAAACTAATGTTAAAGCTGCTTGACAAAGCTTAACGGGAAAACTCAGTCAAATATTACTGTGCTGTTAAGCCAGAATCTTTGGATCTCGGGTTAACCTTTAATGGTAAATACTTTTACAAAAATCACTAGTCCAAAAATATAACGAGAAATTGACCTTCAGTTGACAACCTGCTAGAACTATACCCTTGCCATGGAAACAGCAAAAATGCAGTCTCTTTTTCTTTGCTTTGCAACTCAGTCTACCATGCTTTAAAATGAAATAGATATATCTTTTACTGGTGAGATTGGGTTAAAAGTGTTGCAGATGTATCAAAATGAATGTGATAGCTTGTTGCAAGGGATGCTGCTAGAAAGCCATGGAAGCATGGGAATGTAGTACTAAGGATATGTTAACATTTCTATTTTCCTAAACTCCTCCCAGTAAAAGTGTCCTGACTATGGTATGTATTTAGATATGTTTCTTCTTTTAGTTACTTTTAAGTGGAGAAGAGACTGTACGTAAGCAACCTCACCAAATTACTTTGCTAAAATAGTTACCTATTTCTTAAGTATGCTTTGCTCACCATGCATTATTTCATGTCATCGAAAATTCATTTTGAAAAAACACCTTCCAAACAAAACAGCATTTCTAAACATTATCACTCTCAAGAACTGCATCAGATATTCTGCTGCATGAGAACATAGATTTCCTGTTTGTGGCCCCAGTAAAAGTAAGTAATTCCATGGTTAACATTGCGAAGTACATCCCACTTCTGCACAGTGCAATTCAGGAAGACAGTATGAATATAAGAAGTGGTCTTCTACAGCTTACCAATTCCTAGAGCTGCCAATGTTAGCCTAGTCCTAAAGACCATATTCATGACTTCCAAACTTCTGGCTAGCTGCACTACATTACACCAACTGCTCCTGACTAATGGGGTCTTTTGGCAACAAAGCCGTCATCTCATGGAATGAAACATAGGTGGAATTTTCTTCTATTAACCTAAGGATATCCTTTTATGAGAAAAAATCCCATGTGAGTCTTTAAAATGAATTATCTTAAGTTTTCTGTTACTGAAACAGCTGAAAGCTGAATACAGCATATCGCTGTATTTTTGCTTTATGTATAGAAAAGTTTTAGATTTCTCATTTAATCTTTCTCAGCTAGGACACTCTAAGGAATATCCTGTAAACCATCACAAATTTCCATAGTTAGACTGAAATGGACTTGTTTAAGCTCTGGCACTATTTATGCAATATCTAATACCAGAGTGATGTCTCAGAATCAGAATCTTCCCTTCAATGTAAATTTGTCAGCACATTGCTTAATGCATTTAATTTTCTTCATGCCTTACATACAGCTCTAAAAAATCTGTTTATAATGTGTTCTCTCCCCCCCCCCCTTTTTTTTTGGTAAAATTGCTGTATTAACCACGTTTTCTGTACAAACATGCATGAAAATGCATCAAGTTTCTGAATTATAGGAGTTTATGATAGTATATCAAATTATTGAATGTTTTTAACATGATTGTATGGCACTCAGCTGGGCAGCTGGGACTATAAATAAAGTAATAAAGTTTCTAGTCCTATATGTAGACACTTAATCAATCAAGCTGCAAAATAACAGTCTGGATTCCCACTCTACGACTTAACATATAGTGCTCTCTATGGGCACATTCATTGAGTTTTATGGGTATTCCATTTTTTATGTTTATGTCTTTTATTTAAAAAATTAAATAGCTCCAGGTGAAAGCCATGCAAACTTTGTTACATCTTGATCAATATTTGTCCAAAAAAACCCAAATGGATGATCCTAATGTGCTAATAGTGTTGTTTTTATTCTTCCACCTCCTGTTCCTAACACAACTTCCGCACTATCACCTTTTACTAGACAATTACAAAATGTCATATAAAGCTACGTGATGGCTTTTTGTCCTTTAGCATTAACCCTTAGCATAGTTCTCATTCACTGACAAAGCTGTGAATGCAAATATAACATTCCTGACAGAACAGGCTAAATCAGTGGTGCCCAACCTGGAGCCTGCAGACCTACTTTGGTCTACCAGAATACCTCCTCTGGTCACAGCTTGCTCCTTGTTAATATTTTCCCCCAAATCCTTGCAACTCATCCTCTGTTAAACAGCAAAATCTGCATTGCCTGCATGAACAAAGTGTGTGATCCTTCTTCCACGTGGACGTGGAGGACAAATGACAAGGAACACTGCAGATAAGATGGAGGCACTTCGGGTGACAAAATCAGTTTGCTGGGGTCAAAAAGCAGTTAATCCTGACAAAAATATCCTGGACCTACAACACGGGCCTGGAAGAATACTCACATGATGAAACTTCTTCAATATCCAGTACAACCTACCACATCATGAGCACACCTTCCTATATAAACATGTTTCCTTGAAGCAGGTTTCAAATTGATTTGCTGGCAAATAGTAAAATAAAATATAAAGAGAGGAAAAAAATTACCTTAAATGATAGATGAAGTACCTCAGCCTGAGGAAGTAAAGGAGTAGTCCCAATTGATGTAATGTAAATATTTAAACTCACATGTACTAAACCTGTAATTTTTATTTTGACTACTTCATATAATTTCTGAGGCACACAAGGCCAGAAGTGTTTGTTTTAAAGAACGGGTTAGACAACATTTGTTGGAAATTATTTACTAAGTCAACTAACTTACTTGGAGAGAGAAAAAAAAAAAAAAAAAAAAAAACCATTCACACCCCAAAGTGTCCAGGAGCATTTTTAAAAATTTATTTTTTTTTATTTATTTATTTTATTTTTTTTTTTATTTTATTTTTTAATATAGCAATCAGTCTATCAAAGGACAACTGCCTTCCCTTACAGGTCGTGCCTTGCTTATATCAGTCCACTGCAACTACTTCATCCCTGCTATAAGAATACTTTATGACTCACTGACTAGTAAGTCTGAAAGGCGGACCATTTAGCCCAGCAGCTGGCAGTTTTTCAAGGGTGAGGTCGCTTTTTGGCCCCTTCAGATGATAAGAAAGTAGGCATGCTGGCAAGACTCGCAGGAGCCAGCCGACGCTGCCTCTCAGCTCTGTGGCTGCACTGGCTCTGTGTGCAGGAGAGACTCCCAGTTCTGCTGGGCTCCTGCTGAACCCCCTGTGGCCTCGCCTGGATGTTTATCCAAAGATGCTTCAGCTCCTGCTTCGTGACCATGCTCAAGGATCTGTACAATGACAGGATTAGCCATTTCAGGGGAGGCAGGCAGTGGGTGAGATCAAGGAATTCCATCCTTCACCCTCATAGGGACAGTAGAAGAATCTCCACTAATGACCTAGATAAAATAATTTTATAGGTTGGAGTCTAATGTCAGCACTGTAACTTAGGTGGGCCATTGTGTTACTCGTACACTTCTGTGGTCCTTTTTCAGAGCTGCTTTCTGTGATTATAAATACAGAACCCTGCAACCTTCGGGAGTGGCAGCAGATGATTCATGACAGCTCTGAGCTCAAGGTTATGTGCTTTAAATGGAGAAATACAGCGGCAGTGTAAAGTGTGCAACTCTGAAACACATCTCTACTCAGGCTTTTTCATTGTCAGTGGAGGCAAGAGTACTGAACAGAAATATACATGAGCTGAATCTGCTTGTAAGTAATATGTGATCTTAGTATAAAACCAGAAATTAATATTTTATATTCTTGGTATTCTACTGAACTTACCTTACCACTTCTCCCCAGTTTGCCTTACTGAAGGTGTAAGTATGCCCTTCATCCTTCACGGGCAGGGATGCTAGGCTTTCTTGCCTTTATTACGGATATACACCCTGTCTGTGTTTGCATCGTGAGAAAAGAGCACACACAAAATCAAATCATATTCAGATAGAGATAACAGGAAAAAAAAAAAAAAAAGGAAAAAGAAAAAAAAATCAGATTATGCCATGGGTGTTTATCTACAGCTTCCCTGCTGTACAGTCTGCCAGGATTGTTTCATTCTGCTGTGGTGCTCAAAGACATCTGTCACTTTCTTAGGCTGATTTGTTGGATTACCCAGGTTATATCATTTGTGGTGGCATATTTTGCAAGTGAACATATTTGTGGTATGTTCCTCAAGACTCTTCTTCATTTAGAGATTTGGGTATTTTTTTATTTAATCATCTTTTAACCTTTACAACTCCCACACACATTCTCGTTTTGTATACGCTGGTAAATTTCCCAGCAGAAGAATATAACTCCACCGGAGCATATTGTACTTTTAAATGCTGTAAAGAAAACAGAACCCTTTCTGCACTGTGCTGTTGCTATCATTAGTAACGCCAGAGCAATAGTGAAGCGCGAAGCCTGCGAGCAGAGGCGAGGCTTCTGAGAAAACACCCATCTAAAATATGCCCTCCCTGCTTATTCAGGCCGCTCCATTCTTTCTAGCAACAGCTCAAAACTCGAGCACAAATCACCCAAAAGTGTGTCGGAGCCTACAGGCACCCGAAGAGCGGCCGGGTGAGTTGGCTGCCCTCATTTCTGCAAGCAGCAGGATCTGACTGTGCCAGAAGTCCCCTTGGGCACCTGGGCCCGGAGATGCTGCCTGCGGGGTCAGCGCGTGCCCCAGGCCTGCTGGAGGCTGCTGGCTCCCCATTTGGGGCTCTGTTGTCACCCCAAAGCCCCAGATGTTGGCTGGCAGAGGTGTCTCTACTTTGTGGAGAGGGAGAAAATGGAGTGTTTGTGGAAGCCCATTCACGTAGAGGAGATGAGCGGCCAGCGCATCCCGGTGGGCTGCGAGTAACCGGCTAGTCAGAGTCTCCTCGACCACACACTTCTGCCAGAAAACGGCCGGCTTCAGCCCCCCGGTTCAACCTCCTCCCTGACCAAGGGGCTGCGAGAAGCGGGCTGAGGAGCCCCCAGGCCGTGCGGGGGCTGCGGGAGAGCCACGGCCCGGGGGGAGGCGGCGCCCCGGGCCGTGAGGCGAGGCCGAGGGGGCGGCTCCGGAGGCTCCCCCCGCCCGGCTGGGGCACACCCGGCCGGATCGGATGGGATGGGAGCGGGGCGGGCCGAGGGCGGAGCGGGGCGCTGCCTGCTGCCGAGCCCCGCGGCGGAGCGGAGCGGATCGGGGCGCTGCCTGCCGCCGCCCCCGGAGCGCAGCCTCCTCCCCATCCGCTGCCTGAGCGGCGCCGGGGCTGCCACATCGGCACCGCCGCTCCGCCGGGCGCTTCCCGGAGCCGAGCGGGAGATGGGCTGCGCGGCCGAGGGGAGGCAGCGCGAAGGCAGCGGCGGCAGCGGCGGCGGCGGCGGCGGCCGAGAAGCAGCAGCAGCCGAAGCGCGGCCCCTTCCCCCCCGCCCTCCCCGCTGCCGCTTCCCCGCCCCCGGCCGGCCCTCGGCCGGGCTCCGCCGCCCGCAGCGGGCCATGGCGGGGCGATGAGGGAGCGGCCGCCCCTGGCCGCGGGCTGCGCGGGGAGGCGGGGAGCAGCGGCGGGAGGAGGAGGAGGAGGCGGCGACGGCTTCGTCCCGGCGGAGGCGGCGGGGGCCGGCGGGCTGCTGCTGGGGCCCTACGGCGAGCAGGGCGGGCTGGCGCCGGCCGAGCTGCTGCTGTGCCAGCTGCCCGAGGCGGGCGGCGGAGGGGCCGGGCTGGCCGAGGCCCGGGGCTGGCGCTGCTCCTGCTGCCTGCTGGGCACCTGCTGGTGCAAGAGCTGCCTCGGCGTGTGCGTGCTGGCCGCGCTCTGCTTCGCCTCGCTGGCCCTGGTGCGCCAGTACCTGCGGGACCTGCTGCTGTGGGCCGAGAGCCTGGACAGCCTGGCCGGAGTGCTGCTCTTCACCGCCGGCTTCATCGTCGTGTCCTTCCCCTGCGGCTGGGGCTACATCCTGCTCAACGTGGCCGCCGGCTACCTCTACGGCTTCGTGCTGGGCATGGGGCTGATGGTGCTCGGCGTCCTCGTCGGCACCTTGGTGGCCCACGTGGCCTGCAGGCGGCTGCTGGCCCGCTGGGCGCTGGCCAGGATCCAGGGCAGCACGACGCTCAGCGCCGTTGTCCGCGTCGTGGAGGGCGGCAGCGGCCTCAAGGTGGTGGCCCTGGCGCGGCTCACGCCCATCCCCTTCGGGCTGCAGAACGCCGTCTTCGCGGTGAGTCCCGCACGGGGCCGGCTGGAGGAAGCCGAGGAGCCTCGGTTTCCTTTAGCGGTGGTAAAACTGACCCCGCTGCCTCCTGCTAGTGTCGCTGCGCGTCCCTGAGGAGGCAGGCTCTCGAGGCGCTCCGTTCGGTGGCACTGCCTGAGAGTTACGGTCTGCTCGCCACCTTTCGAGGCTTAAGTGTTGGGAGGATGCGCCGAGATGCTTTGTAGCAAAATCTGTAGAAGGACTTGGCAGCTTGTGTCTTGTAAAGTGATCCAAGTGGGAGGAAAAGTTGTATTTTCAAGCAGCCTTGCCTAAACTACTCCCTAACCTACTTAACATAAATCTTTGCATTGCAAAGAAAGTAGTGGACAGATTAAAGTTCTTTCTCTACTTGATCTATGTAGTGTGCCTTTAGCAAACCCATACATGGTGTTAAGTCCTTGCATGTGAAAGAGGCAGCGTATTTTGGGCAGAGCAGTATGATACAGACACAGCTGAAAAGGGGCTCGGCACATCAGTGAAAGTGAGTTCAAATGAGTCTGGCAAGGGGCTGGATTGCTTTCCTTTCCTGCTTCTAGATGAAGATAGATGCATACTGTACGAATAATTTATTATTTAAAACTTGCAATCTTCCTGTCCTGTTTGATCATCTTAAAGGAGATAGTAAGGAAGGACATGGTGTATACCTTTTTGAGTTCACGCTGTTGATGAGGTGCCAATTTCAGACCTCAGCTCTTCCCAAATGCTTTGTCTGAAGAATCTGTTTCAGACCGTAGTACGCCTCGGTTGTGTCTGCTACCTCAGAGAAATCAAAACAAAGCACACCAGACTGGGAAATATTTTTAATGTTCAACAGTAACTCCTATGTGCTTTAAGGGAGAGACCCTCTAAACAAACAATTCGGTCTGCCACTTTCTTACGGCACACTTTCCTCATTTGCAGTCCTGATTTTGAAGCACTTGCTTAATTTTGAAGAATCAGCTGGTTGAAGTGCGTAGGTTACTGAACACCAAGTTTCTTATTTAAGCAGAACTTAAGCTAGTTCATCCACAGAATTTCCAGGGTTTACCCCGCACACCAAATAAACAATTTATGCGTATAAAATTAACAGCAGATGCGGGTGCTAGGGCATTAGTCTCAAGAGATGTAGCCACTTATTTCAAGTAGATCCTTTAACCGTTTCCTGGTTAGGAATGGGAAGAATCTCATTTCATTTATGTTTTACATACTCCTCTATATTATTGTGTGACTGAGGATGCAGATGTGGCCAGGGGGACAAGAGCAGCAGGGAGCAGGGCAGGCAGCTCTGCCTGAGACCCTCCCAAGGCACAGAGTCCTGATGAAGCTTTTACACCGGGACCCTTTTAATGGTTGGGAGCTGTTGTGTCTTAGCTGCCCATAGCTCCTGGGTCTCACCTGAAGTAGTCAGCAGTGCTACATCTGAAGAGACCAGAGAATTACCAAATTAAAATGATTTCCTTCCAGGCCTAACCATTCTGCTATGTCTGGAAACAATTCAGGCCAGTGTAATATTATAATGATGCTGTAAATCAGTATTTTGTATTCTTGGAGCACTGTGAGCTATGTAATTTTCTTACAGAGGTTTCAGTGTAAAAATAACAGATGGGAAATGAGGTGCAACTAGATTCTTGAGTAAGTCAAATAACTTGGATGTTGCCTGCTAAAATTAATTTGGGGAGTTGCATTTATTAATCCTGATTTATTACTTTACAGCGTAGTCAAATAACGCAGTGTTCAATTTTTAATTGAAAACATTTAGCATGAACTGCTACATTACTGAAAAATAAGAATGTTGCACCAGATCTGGGATTTCAAAACTGTTTCTCACTTTGAGTCAAGTTTAAGGTTTGTGTGAAATACAGAAGTCTACTAACACAGCCTTAGCTGTGATTTCTTTGAAATCTGACTTATTTGAAAACTTAATGCACTACTTAAATTTAAAACGTAAGGGGATTTGGGGTATCCTGGCCATCCATCTGTTCCCTGTGCTCACAGCTTAAGCAATGAATTTGAAAAGGGTTGTTCTTAATAGTAAAGGAGAGTGAACTGAGCTCTTTAGAAAACCTAAATATCTTTTAATTTTCCAGCAGTCTGGTTTACGCTTGTTTCCTGTGTTCATGTTTATAAGTAAACTGGTGAGACAGAGCATATTTGAATGAAAGGGAAGGGAGGAAGTGACACGAGGTCTGGGGACCAAGTGATAACCTCGAGATGAGAGGGGTCATTTGCAGGGCTGGCACACGCCGTGTGCTGAGCACTGTGGGCAGCTGCAATTGCAGGGAAATTTATGGGAACGAGGAAGAGAACTTCCTGGCGTTTGACTGGTGATAGCGCGGTATTTTTGAAACAGTGTTAAGAAGAAAATTTCTTTTTAAGAAATAGGGATTTCTTAGTTACTCATGCAATGTATTTACATGCCTTTCTGAAAAACCTAGGGACTTGTAAAATGAAAGAATGTTTGTCTATCTCTTTGAGTGGGTTTTGCTTATTTGTTGCTCCTGTAACATGCCGCCAGGGTGGCCGGAGCTCTGCTGATAGCTCCTACTGAAGTGTTTGCCCACGCACAGCCCTCTTCTCTCCCCTCTGCAACTCTGAACATTTTGAAGGTAGGTCTGTACAGAGGCATGCTATGCAGGTTATCACCTCCTTCCAGCAAGTGGGTCCCTGGTGATAGATATATGCAAACTGATTATCTGCAGTCCGTGGTGTAGCTTAGATCAGAATTCATAATTTCTTCTTCTTTTTTCTTTTTTCTGAGAGGGATATTGTATAGAAGAGGTAAGCTGACTAAACACTTCAGTGTCCAAGCGAATGTCTCTGGTTCCAGAAATATTTCTCTCAGTGAAGTGAGAGTTCAAAAAATGTTAAGTGCTTTGCAGGCACATGCGGCCTGCTTGCCAGCTTACTTAGCTTGTTGGGGAGTTGGTAGCTATTTTTTGTTTGTTTTTATTCTGTACCTTTTTTTTTTTTTTCTCTTAAGTAAGTGAAAAGCATCAGAATTGTCCATTGCTCTCAGCTGCTAAGCCTAACTGATCTGAAACGTGTGGACTCATGGACTGAGGGAAGAGAAGTCCGCTGCAGTCCCCAGAGGCGTCCCCTAACAGCATCCTGACACAAGCGTTTGTTTTTTGACAGAAATGAACCAAAGGGGTCAGCTGCAAATAAAGCACAAAAGTTTTTATCAGACAAAGCCTGTCCAGGGATCAGTGGGAGAGTTTCTGTCTAACAGGGTTGTTAACAGAGCAGTTAGTTTGTTCTTAAATTTATTTTAACATGTTTTTTTTTTTTTTCAGGTAGGGATACCATCTGTTTCCTACCCTTTCTGGGGGAAGGGATACCGATGTAGATCTAAAAACCACAAGCCATGAGTTAAAAGGACACCTACAGACTTTCTTTCCCCTCATTATCTCTCATTTTAGTGGAATGCACAAGTCACGGTCCAGCGTGTCTGTTGGCAGCCTCTCCTTCATTTGGAAGCAGTCTCTCTCATGGCCCAGGATGTCCGGATGCTTTAGGACAGATGTGCAAACGCTCCTCTGCAGCTGGAGTGTCCTTAATACATATTCAGAAATGAAAGAGGTGCCCAGGAGTGTTAAAACAATCTTTGGGAAGTTTCCCAGCTCCATTAGATCTAATGACAGTGTCCTACTTAGCAAATCTTGCTTCAGCATTAGTATTTCAGAGACTTTTAATAGCAGTTATTTCCTTCTCTTGGCAATAAGGGAAGTTTTGGTTATGCATCCCTGTTACATGGCCCAGATTACTATGATTTTTTTTTTAACTATTTTTAAAGCATCAGTCAAATGTGAAGTTCTGACATGATTATGTAGCGCTTTTTCATTAGAAATCTAAATTAAACTTGTGTAGAGAAGGAAATATATTATTTGTGTTGCTGATATGTATTTAAGTCCACGGGAGCTGTAATTTACAGCATGAAGATTGGAATTGGCTTATTGGATCTTACTCCCATGAATTATTCTTGATCTTCATGCTCCATTGCATTTTCCTCCTTCATTGCCCTTCCTTCTCCCTAAAACTTTCCACTCACAGTGCTTAGAGCTGTGAGAATCCAGCATTGTGACTTTCATAGTAATCAAAGTTTATTTTAAGAATAGTATGGTGAAATAAATAACTTCACTGCTATTCTCTTGTCTTCATCATTGTACAGAACTGTCAAGGTCAATAATTTCCATGTAGACTCCCAGTGTTAGGAGCTGTTCTTAATTAGAACTTGTTTTATTATTATTTGATCAACTGAATAGTCTAGAAAACTCATTAGACAGCTTGTTTCAAAATCGCCTTTTCTATAGTCATTTTATTTTTAACCCATTGTTTCATTTTGTTTTAATTTTCTTGCATAAATATATATTGGACTTTTGAATCTTGATTTTAGTATTTCTCAATGGCTGCTGATACTAAGTTAGCTAGTGCTATGTAAGTTGTCCCATATAAACTGTCCACGTATGGGCTACAAACAGAAATTTCTCAGCAAAGAGATGAAATGTTACTCCTGTGTTGTCTCCCCCCTCCCCCCGCCCCCCCAAGGAAAAAATAACAGCAACTATAGTCATATTTACTGTTCTGTTCACTAGTTGAAGTTTGATATAAAATAACCTTTGGTAGAGAATCTTCATGATGCCTATTTATATGTCTATAGACACATACATAATTGATATACATATATATCTTAATGAGCTGTGTAACCTCAATTGCCGAGGCAATCTGCCACTCTGTTTACCTCGATCTTATTTAGTGCAGTGACATTTTGAACAATTACCTCTTTTATTAGTTGCCATACTTGTAAAACCCATAGAAAATAGATGATAAACATCAATTTTTGCTTTACCAAAAGTGAAAGTCTAAAGTACTTTCTTCGTAGCCTCATAAATTGTAGGGCTCTGTTCACCATGAAGAAATAAACGTCTTAAGTGAACGGTGTAATTGCATCCTTACTTAGGACTTTTGCACGGAGATATTGTTTAATGTATGATGAAATTAAATAAAATGTAGTAACTTTAAAAAGGCCAGATGAAAGCTAGCCACATATTGTTTTATTGTATTCTTTGACAGAGAAAACTTTGTTTTTATTTATTTGGCACAGATGTTTCTGGGAGAGGCGGTCTAATTGGTTACACATGTAGGTTGTGTTGTGGCTTCTTACATTTTTTTTATTATTTTCATTTTTTATAGGTTACAGATTTGTCACTACCCAGCTACTTGATGGCTTCTTCAGTTGGACTGCTTCCTACTCAGCTCCTGAACTCATACTTGGGCACTACCTTGCGTACCATGGAGGACGTGATTGCAGAACAAAGTGTTAGTGGCTATTTTATATTCAGTTTACAGGTAAGTTGATATGAGGGCTTTCACAGAGTTTGGTAACAGTAATGTCACTCTGCGTCCACTTTCATAAGCAATTACTCTTGGAAACAGTCATCTACTTGTGTTTAGGAACATTTCTTTATCCCTTTTATTTCTTGCTCATCAGCCGTACCGGTGGGATTTGAGATAGGATTTTGCTTCTGGAGATAGTAGGCAAGCTTCATTCCTATAGCATTGTCTCTTCCAGTCACTGAATCTTCACTTTGAAGACTGTGCTCTTAGGAATGTCTATGAGATGTAGAGATTCTGCACTGCTGGTTTCTCTTTGAGATTGTAGAGCCTCCAGGGTAAAAGAGCTGGGCTATAGGATGTGTGGGGCAGCTGCTTGTCTCCAATATTAGGAGCTGCTCTCTGTTGGCCTAACAACTCCCTAGTCTGCGGCAGCCGACCTGCAGTCTGCGAGCCGAGCCGTGGTGTATGGTATTGAAAAGTAGCAGGTGTTTTAGAAGTGTTTAATTTATAACTTTTCAGTATATTTTCAGTAGATTGTGTAAAACTGAGGTGACAGTTGTTTTTCACGGGCTGAATGACTGCTTGATAACCCAGACAGACAGGTTTCCAATGTTCTGCTTTCTTTTGGTTTAGTTTTTTTCCGTTAAAGTTTAATTCTGTCGTACCTCATGTGATACAAAGGAGAACTTACTCACTGTTCTCTTTTTCTATTTCTGCCACAATTTTGTCCTGTCAGGTTTTCTTCTGTTGCCCTCTGTGGTAATCTCCTGCCGAATTTTAGACTTGTCAAACCACCCTTACACAAAAGTCTGTGTGCTCCCAGCTGTAATGTGCTTAGGGTGCTTTGACCCAGAACCTGTGCCGTGTTCACCGTTAACACTGAATGCTTTCAGTTTTGCGTAGGTCTTTAGGATGAAAAGTACTGTGGAAATATCATATTACTAATGCCTACATCAAAATATCCTAATTCTGCAAGGAGGTAAATTCATCAGAAGTGCACAGTACCTTTTGATGGGCTTAGCTGATGAAATAATTAGTCAGTAAATCTTAGGGATAAGCTTGAAGTTGGAGACAATTGTAAGCATAAAGATAATGAACATATCAGGACAAGATCATATATTAAAGCCTTATCTGACATTGTTGACACTTCCAGGTTGTGTTAGACCAGCAGTTACCATGGTTTGCTGACTTGCAGTTTGTGCTGCAGTCATTTATCTTCCTCCTTTTATGATCACAAAGCTGATGTTTAACAATACTAAGATAAAAAGCTAACTCTGCGACCATTTTAACCCATCACCCTCCTGAAACTTGTATGTTCTTAAATGGAACTTAGGAATGGAACACATTTATGTGTTGTTTTGTGTAATTTATCTGTTGTTAACTTAAATGGAACACATTTAGAGGCTTAATAGAATGGTTTTAGTATTAAAAATGTGTTTGTGCATGTGAGGTAAATACCTTTGATAGATCAAATTGAAATAAGTGGTTACTTGATCAACTTTCATTTTACTCATGAAATGTTACTTCAGGAGTTAGTAGTTTTTAGTGGTTGTACCCCACTAAAGTTAGTAGTTTTTAGTGGGTTGTACCCCAGTGGTTTAGTGTGTTGTCACCCCCTTAAGTTTTTTTTATAATGACATTGATTCTTCTTTGTTGTTATATGGGTTGCCAGTGTGGTGTAACTTGCTCAGGTAAGTGCAAGTTGAATGTTTGAACAGAAGTGCCCACCACCTTGAGAGCAGTTCTTAAGAGCTGACTGGCTAAGGCAAGGGGAGCCCATTAGTGGAGGAATTATTGATGTTCTCCGATTTTCTGTCAGGCATCTGCCTGGTGCTTTGCCTGGCTGTGTGGCTTTGATGGGACTTTGGCTTAGTACACAGCTGTAAAATCCTTCACATTTCATGGTTGTCTGTGTGTATATTTTTAAATTATTCATCTAGAGAACTAAGGCTGCAGGTAATAATATCTCAAACTAGTCAGGGTGAAGTATTTGGGCAAGCTTTTAGAATAGTGTTTTTCCTATTAATTCAGAACATGGCATCCATAATCTCTTTTTGACTTTTCAGTTGGCAATCTCTTGAATCCTGTAACTTGAATTAGTGAAGGGAATATTCTTCACCACAAGCAAGGAACAGGCTGCCCAGAGAGGTGGTCAAGTCTTCATTCTTGAAAGTTTTCAAGACCTGAATGGACAAAAGTCCTGAGTAACCTGGTCTGATCTCACAGCTTCCCCTGCTCTGAGCAGCAGGTTGGGCCACAGAATATTTAATTCCCTGTGCAATTATACTATGGCCATACTTGTCAGTCCTTTTACTCTGTAATATTCTAACATCTTTTATGTCATGCTGACAGATGTTTTAAGTGATGGTCCTTAATGTTTTGGAAAACGTAGCCCTACCAATTAATGAAGTTCAGATTTTGGACTCCAGACCTTTGTTTATGTTTATTTCCAACAGCACATAAAGTTCTGGTTTGTTTTCTTTTTTTTTTTTTTAAAGAAAGTTATGGATTTCAGCTAGTTTTATAAAACATTTTTTTAAAAGTCAGAAGATTTTACTTCTTTTAAAGGGACTATCATTATGAGACAGCTTGATTTTATTTGAAGATTTATATATTTTTAAGGAGGATTTTCAGATTTTTCAGAAGACTGTAACTGGTATTTTATTGAAACCAAAGGTTGACTCTTGGGAGTATAGTCCATGCTAATGTCATTAAACAAGTGATTTCTCAGCAAAAGTTGTCCCGGTTTATTCCTGGTGATTTCTATGGTGAAAGTTTAAAAAAATTCTTAGTAATACTGAACAAAAAAATGTAAACTAAAATTATTACTTTTCGATAATATTTACTCCTAAAACAAAAAAATGAACATCCATCCCTCCCCAGAGCCCATCCTCTAGAGAGCAAGTACAACCCATACAGGCCCCTGTAAGTTGCTCAGAAACTGTGATTCTGTCCTATTTTCTCCTGACGTCTGAGAAGCAGCACTGCTGCTTTTTGCAATCTTCCGTGCTGGTGGGACAAGGACAAGAAATTTTACTTTTTTCTCTGCATCATCCTGGCTCTGCTGTTTGCAAGTTGCAGATAACCATTAAAATTCTAACCTATTATTCATGTGGTTTGTGGAAAATAGCTTTCTTGATTCCTAGTGGTACAATGTACCATTTTTTGGTGGAGTTATTTTTGACAAGAGATACGGAGATGGGTTTGATTTATAACAAGTATGTGGAGGACAATGGAAAGCAAACATGTATCTTCAATTCAAAGTTCTATGTATTGTCTATTTTTGATATGCTAGTAGCAGCATACGTTGACTTAGAGCCACTGGTCGGTTAAGTTCATCTGCCTTTCAATGAAGTATTAAGTCAATAGATGCCTCTATGAATCTTTACACTGATGACTTAGTTTTGTTCTAAACAGTTGCTCTGTATTGATGCTTACAGTTTATATAGCCTATATCACTCCTTTGTTTTATTTGCAGATCATTATCAGCATAGGACTTATGTTTTATGTTGTTCACCGAGCTCAAGTGGAACTGAATGCAGCTATTGTAGCGTGTGAGATGGAAATGAAGACATCTCTTGTTAAAGACTGCCAGCCGAGCATCGGTGCTTCAACTACATACTGCAACAAAAGGACAGTAGCGTTCTCTGGGGGAGGTGTCAATATTGTGTGATTTCAAGTATTAATAAAGTAAGGTTTTGTGAACCTAAGCTATTGCCTAGAAATATCTATGGACAATTCAACTAGCTTTGAAAAGAAAAAAATCAAATGGTTACAGGTTGTACTATGGCACAAACCAATTGACCAGCTCTTGAATTGCACGTGGGGTGACTTCTAGCAAAAAGCAGAAAAAGGTGAAGTAACTTAAGATGTAAATGCAAGTCTGGCTGCACCTTTGGTCATTTATTATGCCTATCGTGGCCTGTAGTCTGCACTTTAGTTTTTTTTGTTTATTTTCTTTGCTCCTATAAACTGAGAAATGCTTCTATAAACTGAGAAAAGTAGCACAGAGGTAAATATTTTTCTGCTTAGCATTATTTATAAGGCTGAATAATTATATGCAGTAGAACTTTATTACTGATAAAGATGAATGAGAAAGTACGCAGTTCAATGTACGTTATCCTTGAATGTGCTTTTGCTTCCAGACCTTGGAGTGTATTATTTTGCTAATGATGGGACCATTTGGCTTTTCCTTCATTTCTGACCGGGGGGGCAGGGAAAAGAGAGAACCCTATATAAAATTTTGGTTGAATGTATTTTTGTAAGTCATTGAAAATGTTGCAGAGCCATGCATATGTGTTCACACAAGCTTAAATCCTACATTGTGGGACTGAAGTGCTCTTAAATAACACTTTAAGTTACACTGTGTAATATGCAAAGGAAAAGGGAAAATGCTGAAGTTATAATAGATTGCAGTGACTAGCGCTATTTGAAGGAAACTTCATGAACTAGCCAACTGTTGAATTGGTTTTACCACCCTGGTGATTGTAACAAAGGGCTGTTCCACGTTAATCCTATTTATAAATATTTTTGATTGTTGTTTTTCAGCTCACATACCTGCATATAATAAAGCTCCCAGAATAGGGAGCTAAATCTATCCTTCAAACAAAAATTATGAGATATAACACTACTAATCGTACATGAAGGTGGCCTTTATTTTGTAACTAAATCCCTCCCTCCATTTAAAAAGCTTTAAAAATTCAGTTGGTATGTTTTTTTCTAAAAGTTTTACTTTTTTTTTTTTTAAGATGCAATCTATTATAAATTTCATCACAGTGAAGAAATGAAAACTAGAGGTTTTTTTTGGAAAATAAATAATCCAGTAATGGAGGAGGACAGTAATGTCTCTGAGACTCAGGAATTCTGACTCCATTTTTGCAAGACAACACTGTATTGGGTAATGCTCCTTTTATGCGTGCTATGGACTGTTTTTCACTGCATTTGAACAGACTAGATAACCTGATAATAATTTCTGTGTGTGTGTATGCATGTATGTCTGTGTGGGCAAAAGGAAATCAATAATGCCTGGAGGTGACATGTTGTGTGTGTGAGTTTCCTGTAGATATACACACCAATGTTCAATTGCTCAAACACACACAAGTCATCTGACACAACAATAACGTATTACTTATGATGTAGTTATTCTTGTGTAAGTTTTTGAGGATGCTTTCAGTCTTTGTGTTATTTTCTAACAAAACATGACTGTGCCTCCTTTTTGTAAGGCTGTTTGTAGGGTCCAAGCATTTTTGTCTTCTTGAGAATAGCAAGAGAACAGCAGGTCTTCAGGGTAGATGGGAAGCAGAGATTTGATAGCGTTTGGCAGTCTTATTGTGAGGACGTACAGTACATGGATAACTTGACAGCTAAGCATTCCTTGGTAGTAAAATTCAATTTTGTTATTTAAATGTGTATCCTTTGCAGACTTTGCAGTTCTTGGGTCTTGTGACCTTAGGAACTAAACTAGTTAAATAACAAAGTTCAGATTGTCTCCTTTTTTGTTTGGTTTTTAAAAAGACAATCTGTATATACCTGGAAGTGTTCATTTACACATCTCTGCCTCTGACAGCTCCTGTGTTAAAACAAGAGAGCCAGATAACTTTTGATGGCGTTATTTGTCATCACAGTATGACTGAGCCCTTTCTTAACTAAACTTTTTGAAAGTGTTTTATTTCTTGGAATTGAACAATCCTTGAATAAATGAACTGATCTGAACTTTGCTCCATCTCGCTAAATCGGCGGTAGTGTTATGAAGAGGTTTTCTCTTTCCATTTTTTAACTAACTTAAAGTTGTGTTGACTCTTCAAGAACATTTCCCAAATATGTATTTTGAAGTGCTTTTATTTCCATGACACTTTGTAACCAGAGTAACTTCACTATGTGAACACTTTTGTAGTATGGAACTAGTTCTTAAGACTTTTGCATTTTGCTTGATACTTGTAATATTTGTGTACAAGTTAATGGGAAATGTGCATTAAAAGGAACTTTTCTGTACCATGCCAATCATAATTTTATACAATAAATTCACTCCAATTTCTTTAAAGAAATGTATTAAATGTCTAGGTTGCTACAAAGCCGTAGTTGGAAATAAGGTGCAATGAAGCGTCATCTCTGTATGTGCACACAAAGATACTTGTCTACCTTGAAGAAGTAACAAGTTAGGATTTCAGAATGAACTCCATGGGTGGTGAGTTAATGACGAGGGAAGGGCATTTTAAAAATTATTATTTAAATAAATACTTGCTTGCTTCTGTTAAATGCTTTGAAGGTTGGATATCCGTAGCTGCCTCTTTGGATTCAAGTACAAGACTATCCATGTGCTTATGAGAAGTGTGGTAATGAACTGAAAGACTGATATTTTTAAATGCAAGAGTGATGTGATGAATTTTTTCAGATACTCTTCCTGCAATTAAAAATGGTATGAACAATTTACATAATATGTGACAGGTCACATTCCTGAATGCTTTTGTAGCTGTAATGGAGGTGAAATTTCAGCTTTTTGTACACAAAACGTACCTAAATTGCAAGTCATGTAGAAGACAGAATCGGCTGCATGGCACCAGTTTTGCTTCCTCCTTGCAGGAAGAGCAACTGTGCAATAAACCTACCAAAATCTAACTTTATACTCAGTGTCTGAGAGGATTTTATATATATATATATATATATATACATATATATATATATATATATTTTTGCCCAGCAGCTTGACATCCTATTTTTTACACTGTTTTTTTCTTTAGCATAACTTCAGTTGGCATTGAGAGGTAAAATTTGAGGAACAGAGAAACTGCTGTTCCATGGTCTGCGGAACATATCAGTTGCTTTGTGTTCATTTTCATCATTCTGTCTGAGGCTGGTAGGATTTGGATTTTGACTGACCAAGGTAATTGGAGTAATCAGTGGCCTTGCAAATGACCTAGGATATGATGCTTAAGAAGAAATACTATAAATGTGCTCCATTCACTCTGAGGTCATTCTTAATGACAGAAGCAAATAGCTGAAGTAGGTCTATGACAGTCTTCCTCATTACGATAAATTCAAAATTGGTACCAGTCCCATCCACACAATAAGAAGATGGTTTGAACTGGAGAAATAGGTAATTGAATGCAGAGTAGAAGCTGATACAAATTCTGCACCTGATGGAGAACACGTAGTTGCTGCAGAAAGCAGCTTGTCCCTGGCCTCTTGGGTCCCACAGAATTACTGATATGCCCAGCAGTATGGGAAAGGTCTAAGGCACAGCCTCTTTTCATGGATATTGGCACTTGTGGTATGCTATTCTGCTGTACTGACTGATATTTAATTTATGTTAATTTGTTTGTGATAAGTAGGAATAACTGAGTCTACAGTTTCAGTCCTTCTGTCCCTTTCCTCCTTCTGTAAGTTATTCAGTATTGCTAATTTTAAAACTACATTTTAATCAAGTATTATGTTCATTAATGCAAGATAAGTCCTTCTGGCTGGCCATGTGACTAATGTGTAGTTGGTTGTGTCTGGACTCTTGATTAATTTGGAAAATGATCAGGGTGAGATTAGCTGCGGTGAGTGTGCAAGGTCTTTCTTCTAATTATTTAGATAACATTGTGAGAAAAAAATAGCAGAATAGGTTTATGGCAGTGTTTTTTTGTTTGTTTTGCTTAAGGGGGTAAAATAGCAGGGGAAGGGTTTGATCCGTTCTGACCTTGGGAAATGAATATTGGGTGTCAGTTTGAGGGATAAAAGGGAATTTTGATGAGATGTAGCACAAGGAAGCTTGGGCATCTCAAGGTAAGCAGGTGCCTGGCTTGGCAAAGAGGATGTAAAGCCTGTATCTTCAGGCTAGAATGGCAAGGCTTTTTTCTTTTTCCTTTGACATTTCAATTACATTTCTCCTGTTAGATCAGTTTAGTTTTTCTTGGTAACAGAGGACTATGAGCTGAGGTGCAAACATGTATTTAATAAGTGATGTCCAGGCACCTGGCCCAAGGGGAAGCTTGGTAGGGCAGAGGCCCCAGCTCTGCCTGCAGAAGGAAGGTTTCTCTCTGCTCCCACTGAGCTGTAGCTCTTTCCCTTAAAGGTTGTGGGTGGGAGGAAGGCAGGGAAGGCCTGTGGTGATGGACTATTCTAATAGCAAATTTTCGCTTGCTGCCTTAGAAATTTGATTGCAAGTATTCTCCGTTAAATGCAAGAAGTGGTAGGCGGTGAGGGAGTAGACTAATGATTTCTCTTTGACTCTGATTTTTGTGAGGGAGTAACAATTTGCTTCAGTAACAATTTGTTTCAGTACTAGATGAAACATCCAGGTGGTAGAGGGGTGGGATTTTGTTGTGGTGGTGGTTTGTTTTTTGTTTTTCTTTGCGTTACTAGTGGAAGCAAATGATGCTGAAATGTCAGTGACAGGAAATTAGCAACGATCGCTTTGATCCTTGGCATATTATGACTTTCAGATGTCTTTCACAGCTACTGGAAACAGTTTGTCAGAGTCAGCTAGATGCCCTCTTAAGTATGAGTGTCCCCGCTTCAGGAGAGCTGCTGACCTCATACCTCTGACGCTAGGGTCTGTTTTTGTCACCTTAGCCAGCAAAGTCCAAGCCAGCAGCCTAGCTGGCTCCACAGATAGATAGCTCTCATCAGAAGGGCAGAGAAACATTTGTTGCTGCCCCTCTGGTATCTTATGCGGGGGAAGTACATGGCGGTTGGTTCACCTGCCCAAATTCCTACGGCTTCCTTTTGGCATTGCTCACCTTCACATAGCTCAGGTGGAGCTGGTGGAGGAAGCCAGAGGGGCAGGGATTGCTGAGGAGATGACAGAAGTTGCTTTCTTAAAAACAAACACCAAAACAAAACCAAAAAACCCACAACCCCTCTCCACTGTACCCCCTCAGGAATCAAAAAACTCCCCCTGCTCTGTCAGTAAATGGATATCCTGAGAGCAGGACATTCTCACTGCAGAGCTGCTGGGGTGCAGTGTTGTGGTAGGCCTAAAGGGACCTGTCCTTGCAGCTGGTGCTGTGAATTGACTGGAAATCACTGATTCAACACATCTTAACACTGCACTGAGTTCTAGGGTTTGAGGACCCTGGGGACAATACCGCAGCCACACGTGCAGCTCCAGCATCACCGAGAGCAGTGCTTCACAAGCAGAGCTGCTGCCTTTTGTGGGAAGGCTGCAGCGGTTGTGACACGATGTGTGTCTCTGGTTTGGGTAACAGCACAGTTGTCTGGTGTTTCAGCACAGTGAGTTGAACTCTGAGTTTCACGGGGTTTCTTTTTCAAATGACTGAAGGAAGCACCCCCATGCCTCTCTGCAGTGGTTTACCAGATGTGTGGTTACCATTTAGTTTGCAGTTAAACAGAAGACTCAGATAACGTGTACACATGCTGGCTCAACATTAAATAGGTCTTTTCCTGTGGCTGGCTTCTTTCAGCTGAGGGATCTCTGTTTTTTCCAGCTACACCAGTCAGTCTAATAAAAGATACCTCTCCTTGCAAACGGTGCTTCCTCAGATAAAATGGTTACAGCAATGCTGCTGTGTCTTTCAAACAAGCTTTGAGGTGGGAAAGTGGCACGATCTGGAGGAAGAGCTCTGTACTCCCCCAAACCATTCCCATTTGCACTGGGGAAACCAATCTTGTAGTAATGAGTTTTAAAAATGTTTCCGTAAAGAAGCAGCTTGAGACTGGAATTGAAAACTTAAAGGAAGGAGGGGAAAAGTTGCAATTAGTGGAAGAGTATTAGTATACTTACCAGGAGGTAAAATCGTGGCAGCTATAATTAGTTAAGGTTATTCTCCTCTTTTCAATGAGTCATTCCTCAGAGAATAGATTAAATGTATTTTTTAAAATCCTTTTCAGTTGTTAAAACCCGAGTAGAGAAAGGGAAAGGAGAGGGAGTTACAGAAGAATGTATTAACAAGCTAATCTTAAGAAAGTCTGGAATTGCAGAAAATGCAGACTCATAAAGATTACTGACTATTAACTGGGAAGCAAGGCAGGAATTTGCTTTTATTAGCGGTGGATATGTTGGTGCAAATCTGCTCTTCTTCACTATATCCCCTCTGATAAAGAGTAAAGGAAAAGTAGCCATGTAGCTGATGCTTGGGTAGATTTGTATCACATGGTTTATATTTCTCTTGGGGAAACGTCTGGGGATCCATACTGGGGGTTGCGTGTAGTACAGAAGGTTTGCCAGGTCTATGGCTTGGGATCAGCCAAATGGATAGCTGCAGTATCATGCCACGAACCTGAACAATTATTCCTTCCTCTTGTCTTTGTGGACCTTAAGGAAGGCTGTTCTGCCTGACAATGGATATCACCATCCTTAATGATGTTTACATTATTTCACGTATCTTTGATGGAAACCCTGTACAGGTGAAATGTGTGCTTGCACTTGCCTAAGAGCTGAATTTTCTCCTGAAAACCTAATTCACCTAATTATTTAAGCGTTGTGCTATCCAAGGTGGAAACCTCTGCCTCAAGTGAGGTCATGTTGGTCAGCTGAGGATCCTTTGAAAAGCAGTTTGTCTCCCAGTCATAGCATTATAGAGTATTGGAGATTGGAAGGGACCCCTGTAGGTCGTGCAGTCCAGCCCCTGCTCAGGTGATGTCCAGCTAGATCAGGTTGTCCAAGGCCATACGCAGCTGAGGCTTGTATATCTTCAGGGGTGAAGGATCCCCAAGCCTGGGTGACCTGGTCCAGTGTCAGCTCACCCTCATAGTAAGAGAATTTTACCTTACACCGGGTCAGCATTTCTCACACTGCAGTTCAGAAGGCCGCATTCACACGTGCAGCCCTGAGGTCAGAGCAACGCGTGGTGCCTCAGTTTTGTTTTGTCACTCTGTGGTCGTAATGAAATGCAGGAGCTTCACTGATTTCCATTGCAAAGTAGTTATTTGTGGAAGGTCTTGGATGAGGAGAAAAGCATCTCCAAACACTGACCTGGCTACGCTACAGCTGGAGAGCAAAGACAAATATGAAATCCCAAGTGACATCTCTGACTAATTTTGGTTTTGTGCTTCTGAATATGTATTTTTGCCATTTTGCAGAGTAAGTCCTTAGACATATCCCCAAACCTTGAATTTTTGAATTGTTGTATTTCTTAAATGAAGTAACTGCATCATGTTATTTAATTTTTAGTTTTTCGTAAATTCCATTGAATTTATTGAACTGTTCTTTTTAAAAGTAGCATCAGTTTAATATCGAATAAAAGTAATATTATAACATCAGCCATTAAGGAAGGACAGCATGCTTTTCTTCATAGAGATAAGTGTCTACAATAATGACAATTAATAGAAATGCCTACATGCTTCCAAATATATATTTTAAGTAGTGCAAGGTTGCTGTGAAGCTTTTATAGGCCTGTGCAGTTCCAGCAACTATTTGATCTAGAAAATTATGTAAAGGTAGCAGATGTTTAACTGTAGCAGTACAATGGTAATTCTAAAAATAGAGGAGAAAAATATCTTAAAAAAGAAAAAAGTCTGAACTTCTCACAAGACACCAAAAGTCCTGTTGTGTGTAATAAGTGTTAGATACCCAGAGACCAGCTTTCTGAAAGTGCTTTGGTGCTGAAAGGATGTGTAAAGCTGGGTACTGGGGGTCTCCAAAGCACTTTGGTGCCTAGAAACACTGAACATTTCTGGGTGACATTTAACAGTACAACTGAGAAGTGATCCACGACTTTGTCCTTTGACCTGCTCGCATCTGTATTACTCTGTTTTAGCCCTCAGTGAGACACAGGAGGGTCAGAGTGGGAGTGTGATGGCATCTTCTGCAAAGCAGCAGTTTCCTGATCTTGATTCCTGATGATTTCTGGACTCGGCAGGACTCAGGAATCTTCACTCACATTGAATTGAGATGCTGTGATAGTGGCGTCCTTGTCTCTTTGAGAGGGACTGTGTCTTGCTGGGTTGCCTCAGGCATGCTTTCCACTAGTTTGGGAAAGAGAAATTGAAGTTATAAACCTTTCTTGAAATTCTGCCAAACCCTGGTCTACATAGATGTCATTTAAATGCAAACTGCAGAACAAGCTCAGAAGCACACTTAATTTAATATAAATCACAAGTGAAGGATGTGAAACATCCTTTCCTTGTATTGAATCAGAGGGTTGTGAACCAGACCTGCTCCCTAATAACATCTTAAATTTCCTGAACTAAATCATGTGGGCTGGTGTGCTGGAGCTGTAAAGTAATGCAAAGCAAAAGCGCCGCTTGCTATATATGGTCTCGCTTCGCTGTAGAGATCTCTCAGCATATGTCTGCGATGATCTTGAAGGTAGGGCTGACACATTTTGCTTGTACTCTTTGTACTGTGCACAGGAAGAGAGAGGAGGCGCGGAACAAAGAGGTTAGGAAATGAGTTGTTCGTGGACACGGCTGCAGATTAAGTAGGCTAACAGTCTTGTGATCTCAAGCACACAGGCATTTTGGACATTAAAGCACATTTCTTCTTGATCTGACCAAAGAAACTTAGCAGTGGTACAATTTTAATCTGTACAGCAATTTTGCACAAAGGATTTTGTGGGACTCCATGCCTGTGTGCACAGCTTACAAGTCAAAAATCTCTCAGATTCCCATCCTCGCAAAAACAACCTGGAAGTCTGGCCCTGGGACAGCTTCTGTGAAACTAGCTCTGAGACGCTGTGCTCGTGGCTTTGCAGGGAGGAGCATCAGGAAGCAAATACTGCCAAATCAGGCTTGCAATTGTATGCAGTAGCATCCTGGTTTTACCCCATAACACATTGGTCTTTCCAAGGATGTTTCTGATTCCCAGCAAGTGAAGGGAAGCACTCATTGTTGAAGGCAAATACCATTTGTTAGCACAGGTTGACTTGGGATAAGGTTTTATTCCGTGTGGATATAATTCCTTTCAGTAGATGCAGCATGCAAGATCAGATCAACTGCTATTTGGCAAGGCTGAAATTTTGCATTAAGAATTAGTATGCTTTATTATCTTGTGTCAATATTCTTACAATATTAACTTCACTTGGATCTCAAGAACTCTGTATTATGTCTAGATTTGTGCCTTCTGATGTACACTTAACAGTTTGGGGATTTAATAATTAAAATACAGATGGTGCCCAGCTAGTTTGATCATCTCATTAAAATGGAATTAGAGCAGATAAAAACAAAACCAGTTGTATTTTAAAATTTAAGTAAAATGTAATCATATACATTTAAGATTATTTTATCAATGTATTCATATATAAATGCATTAAATCTTTAGCTTCTACTTAAAGGCTTAAGAAATGTGCTGGGGTGAAAAAGTAGTACATTGAATATGCAAAATTGGGGGGTGAGAGAGAACTCTCCCTCTGTATCTGACATCTTCCCCTTGTTCTGCATAAGAAAAAAAAATCTTCATTTTCCAAGTGTTCTCCATTTGTTCAAGGGGTTTAGATCTAATAGATCTAATAGAATACAGGATTATTGAATAAAATGTTCCCTTTACATCCATCTGTAGAGACAGTGAATAAATTCAACAAATATTTAGTTGATATGAAATTATAATAAAAAGAATAATAGAAAAGGAACAGCTGTCCTTCCCTTTGCCTGTCCTTCCCCTTGAACATAGGGATGAAGTTTCCAGCAGCACTTCTGGAAAATGTCAAAGTTTTGACTTAACATAAAATCTTGTGTTAAATGTTACATTAAGTGAAATATTTTAATCCCTCCATTATTGAAATACCATTCCTTTAATAATCAGAATAATATTTAGTGAAGAAAAACTGCATGAGAAATAATAAGATATGTTCATTCATCGTGAGCTACAGATGGCTCCGCCTCTTCTGGAACAGTATATTGCAGTCTAGGTCAGTGTGAAGGAAAGGAAAAAAAATGTTCACTAAAAATATAAGGACATTTTTAGGTAGGTAGGCAGGCTACATTTAGGCAGACAGGCAGCCTTTTATACAGTGCTCATTTTGACCACCTTTCTCCCTTCCTCCATTTCCTACTCTCAGAATGGATTCCTTGTATTGACAAGGTCAGTACCTGTTACAGAATTTTTTATTTTATTTTATTTTATTTTTTGAAAGTGGCTGGGGTTTCAGAGGATTGGGAATCTTTGGGACTCCTGTGGCAGCAGGACTTGCTCCTGTCTCTTTAGTGGAGCTACTTCTCCCTTGACAGCTCGTTCTGCCCTTGCACTGCTGTCTGCCTAGCTTTTCATTTGCAGCAGAGAGGTAAAGATCAGCTGCCATGTGCCCCCCAGATTTGCCCATAACAAGAAAACAAACTGATGCAAGCCTGACCTTGAGTTTTCTTCCAGAGTGATGCTTTGGGGTAGAAAACTGCTTTGTATTCTCTTAGCTTAGCCCATTTGTGTGCAGACCAGTAATCATCTCTCTTTAGATTTAAAACAAACAAGCAAACAAAAACCAACCAGCCAAACACCACTGAGTCTCTGGGTCTTATTAGGAGCTTACTGGTGCTGATTAACGAGTTCAGCTAATTAATGGGGGAGTGCCCTGTGTGATCAGGAGGGAGGGGAGCTCTGGTCTGCAGCCTGTAATCTCCCCTGTCTGCATCTTCCCAAGCAGGAATTTGTGCAGAAAACCAAATGATTATTGATTACAGGATCCTTGTGGTCTGTGGTGGATAGAAGAAGTGGGGAGAATTACAGCAAAATGTTATTTTCTTCTCTTTGCTCTCTTCTGCTAATGATTTACTTCCACCAGCGCTATCTAAAGAGGAGCAGTACAGTTTGGCAAGCAGGTTGACAGGCCGTAATTAACAGGGAGCTAAGCTGTGAACATACTAATAAATTGCATGCGTCTGGGGCTGTTGGCTGGCACCGACACATAGTGTCATGGAACAGCCTCTCTGTACTTTTCCTGTTAAACAGGGTGGAGGCATCCGCACTGCCTGCTGGATGAGTGCCCCAGCCATGCTCACTCCCAGCTCAACCTAGAGGCCTTTAGGAGGATGCTGGTTAGCTGGGGAACCCTCCTGGGGACTGTTTAGTCATGTACCCCAGTGAGTGAATGCTTGAGGATGTTCCCTGGCACTTCTTAATTTACTGATATAGCTTTTATCCAGCCGTGGAGTCATTGCAGAAAATTTTTCCTCCTTTCTGGGGAGTTACCAGGTTTCCCTCACCAGGTATTCCAGCCCTGTCTCGCCTCAGGCTGATCACCTTCACACCAGCTTTTGGCCAACTTGCATGCTGCCAGTTGTCCTGCCGGAGTATCAGTCCTGTCCCCTGGGGACAGACAATGTGCTTTGAGAAACTGCTTGCAAAAAGACAGATCCAAAGCACAGCCTGGCCAAACCACCTATGGAAGAGAGTGGTGTGTGTGTATGCTGCACGGTAAAGTGTGCAAAGTGAGAAAGATACACATTTCTCAGGCAGCAGCTGTGGGAAAGCAGTGTGGGCTGCCACAATGCCATTGTGATCATGGCTGAGGAGTACAGCTGTCCTTGGTGGTAACGCTCACATTAAAGCCACACACTGATAATCTTTCTCCTACTGACCAAATCTACACACCTCAAACAGTCTCATTGCTTGGTGGCCTTCCAAAATTCAGGTCCCCACAAAACTAAGATGTGCTTAAAAGCCAAAAAAAAAAAAAAAAAAAAAAAGTGGGGGGAAAGGAAGGGCTGCCCTGTGGCAATAGCCCTACACTAGAAGCAGGAAGTCGGACGCTGTCTGCTGTGGTCTGGGGGAAGCATCTTTGTGCTTCTGTTCCTCATCTGTAAACAGAGATGTTTCAGTTTTTGTGTGTGTTTAGGCTGTGGCAGCACGGGCTTGCTCATGGTGCAAGCAGCTACATATTACTGCAGTGGGATCCTGCAGTGCCTGACACCTCCAGGCTCTGCTGTAATGTTGACAACTGAGAACCAGGTCATATGTAGCTCTCCAGATGATGGGGATTTGCAGTTCCTTAGAATATATAGAAAAATCTCCCTGGGGGAGTAAAGACTGTATTTAGTTTTCATTCCCCCAGTGTGCAAGGAACATTCTCAGGGTTTTAAGTTAGGAAAGGATTGATGGTAGAAGTTGTTATATGACATAATTACTTGTAACAGCAGGGGACCAAATGCAAGTAAAAGGATGGGGGAGGCCAGCATGACTGTGATTTGGCTGTGTGCTTGTTTGTACATAGCATCTAATCACTTGTCTATAGCTATGCAGCACTGGAATCCTGCAGAAATACTGTATCTGTATCCTCCAAAATGAGATGCCAGCTATAACTGTGTGCTATGAAATATTCAGTGATGCCTTCCTGCTGCAGAGAGTTTGAAAGACGTGCTGCTAATGTTGGTGTATCAGTGTCTCGTCTGATTTCACACTCAATACAGTTTGTGCTGGCTGAGATGCCATGCGGACAGCTGATGTCTGTCAGTAGCTGGCTTGGGGACTGAGTGGTGAGGCAAGGTAATTGAAAGAGTAATTAGATTCCAATTAGTAGCTGTTAAGGCATCTGCCTTCTTTAGCTTGTTTTCCCTTGCAGTATTACACAGTCTTCCTAGGTGACAACTCACGAGCAGATTTAATAAGCTCTGGATGTTTCAGATGACTTGAAGCTTCATGCTTCCACATTTTGTTGACTTTTTGAAAACTAAAGTATCCAGACTTGTGGCTGTGAAACAAGAAGCTCATAATGAGTAATGTCAGCCATGTGTAAAGCAGAATACATGTTTACTGATACCAGTATCACCTCTCACTTTGTGCTACTGTCTCAAATAGCCACAGGAATATGAAGGGAAAAACAGCTGCCCCAGACCCCCGATTTGCTGCAGTCAAAGCTTATGATGTATGCTCACGTGTACGAGGTGTATCTGCTGCTATCTGCAGCCCTAGTTCTATGTTATCTTCTCTCTCCAGCCCATTTCTGACCTTTCTATACATTCCTTGGTAGTATCTGACTGACCAGCCTGAGTCAGTGATCTCTCAAATCGTGAAGCATTTTCAGGTCTCACCAGAATCAATGGAAGATAAGGTGACCACTTTGGGAGTTCCATCCACTGTTACAGTATGTGTGTGGTTACACTGCAAACTATTGCCTGAGAGAAGATGTCTTTGTGCTCTTATGTGAGAGATCTCTTATATAAAACATATACACTTTATAAAGCTATGAATATTTTTATTCTCAAAATGTCTGAAAGTGCACTAGGTTCCTGCATCATCTGGTGCCCATGCTGATGGACAGAGTAATCTGAAGCCCTCAGGAGTATAGAGCTTCCAGCCAAATATCTTTTCTGACAGTACCAGTTAAACCAGGTCTGTGCTAAGACGTGATCTGCCTAATCCTTACATTCTTTCTGGTTAGTATAAAGCGTGCTCTAGTACCTGACTGGCAGCATCAAACTCGGTTGTGCTCATGTATATATGTATTATGCTCACTGCAGTGAACCTCAAGCAGTTTCTGGTTGTTTTGGTTCCCAGATGAGTTGGTGGGTACAATTCATAAATGTCTACTTCAGGATGAAATGAGGAAGTCCCTGAGCTCTTCTTGCTGATAGTGACTTCCTTAAGGTGACTTGGCTCATGTACACTAGACATAACACACTTCTGATTCAGAGTCCCATCCCTTGCTGACTGGAGCTTCAAGATCTGGAGAATAAGCTCACTAATCATTATCAAAGAAATGAGATCGTGTTTCTGGGCTCACCTGGTGACTGCATGGGTTAAATATGCATCTGGAAGTAGAACTGCTCCTTTCTCTTCTTTGATCTAGGTTGATTCAACCTAATTTCTACCTACATTCCTGAACCCTGTCTTTTCTGTTAATGAGGGACTTTTGAAGGCCTTCAGTAAGCCAAAATACTAGGCTTTCCCATCATCGTAAGCAGGTACTCTTTAATGTTTTAACTAAATGCACTGTGCTATATATGTTTAACTAGTCTCAACTCTAAATAGCAAGCTCAACTCTAAATGTCCCTAACATAGCAAGCTGTCCTGAAACTTTGCTGTGGCAGATATATTGCTGGTTTGGGAAGCAGCTGTTCTGTGTACCCAGACTGTATTCACTCAGAAATTGTTCACGAGCTAAACACACATGGGACAAAATCTCTCAGATTTAATGGGGACAGTAGGGGTAGTTAAACAATTATTTAACAAAAAATGCACTTTTCTAAGCACTTGCAAGAAGATTGTAATGCTTTTCCTCCATGTGATAAGAACAAAATGTCTTTTCAGATAATTTTCTCTCTTTATTTCCAACAATACAGTCTTGGTTGGCTTTTAAGTCACTGGAGTGACAAAATAAGGAGCTGTAGCTAAATGTGTGGTTTGCCAAGAAAGTTGTTCCTGCAGGAGAAAACATTTTCTGGAACCTCTCAGGCCTTCTCCATCTACTTGGACAGCTTATCAGTTCATATGCTGCTGTTGTTTGTCAACCACTCTTTAAAGCCCTGCAGGTCACATTCTTGTAATAATTTTAGCTTCAGGTGCCTACAACCTGGAATATTTAGCTATGTCAATATTCATCAAGTAAACATGTCTGGGAATGCTCTCCAGCACTAAGACGAACTGGCACAGAATAACCTATGTCCAACTGTTAAACTAGTTTAACCTCCAAAAAAAGGATGTCTGCATCCAAGCTGCCTGCAGGGATACTCATGATGTCAGCTAACTCCTGAAATGTAGCCATAGGTTCTTTGTGAAGGTGCTAGTTGATCCAGGTCAAAATAATGTTAGGGACTTTTCTAACAGCTAAACATACTGAAAATTGAGTTCTGCTGCCTGGGAATGTTTCTGAGCTCTATTTGATTTACCAGTACAGATACAGCCTTTGTTACTGTCAGATTTATTGGCTTTTTTCAAACTACAGCAGATTTTCTGTCTGTTGGTAAAGTGGTATTGAATGTGAACTCACAATTTGTCTTCACTTACAGATCTAGGTTTAGCCTAGAATTTATTTATTTATTTATTTTGTATCTTAACTGTAGATTTCTTTCCTAAAAGTTTTGGATAGTATCATGAGAACCTTTCCCAGTGAAGTCAACAGTATTAACTGCTCTCTTTGACTTTTCTTTCAAGGTCACTTTCAACACTTCTGATTTACATTGGTGTAGGTTAAGTCAACATCAAGCCTTACATCAATTACCTTGCTTTTACATATGACTGTGTTTATTACTCTTGATGGCATGAGCCAACTTTGATTGTGTATGAGATCTTACCTTCAAATTCATGAGACTTACTCTCTCAGAAATCTTACCAGTGAATATTTCTACATACTGCAGAAATCCAGTGGACAAAAGGATGGTCCTCTTGGACATTTTCTCCATGTCAGTGATTTAACTTTTGTTGAAATTCACTCAACTTCAACAAGTACAAAGAATGCAAAATAAAGTGTATGAGAGCCAGTAACTTTGGCCCCTGCTCTTTTGCTTCAGAGTACAACTTTAATCTTTATGTGTATATAGATACATGTGTATATATATATATATATATATTTGTGAGACTCCAGCAACTACAGCTTCCCTGTTTGCTTTCTCCAGCCAGCAAGGATTTTAGCAAGGCTATTGCAGTGCTCTTAAGCGTAAAGTCCAAGACAGAGAAGCCTGGCATGGAGAAGTGAAGGAAAGTGCTGTTTCTGTCTTGCTTTCAATAACAGTGAGTGGCTTTAAAATCCAAATTTCTGTATTTTTCAGCATGGATATACCAAACGGTTGAGAAAAGGGATAGTTTTTTATATGATCACACCTGGAGATCAAGTGTTGATCATCTTGTTGGTATTAATTTAAAAAGTTTTGAGGACAAAATGACAGTTATGAAAATATCTGTTGTCCTTGCTAGATTTTCTTGTTTTGCATATAAAGTAGTAATAGCTTAAGTCTCAAATCTTCAAGGGTATCTAGTTTCCTACTCCTGACTCAACTGTATTCTGAGTCAGGAGCCAGAATACCTGTGAGTATATGGATCTCTTAGCCAGGCTGAGGAAGAAGTTCTGAGCATTACTGCAATATGAATATTTCTTAATATTTCTTAGTATTCTGCATATGTAAAAGTTTGAATGCTTATAATGGATTCTATAAATTCCTGACAATGAAGGGACAAAAGAAAACACAAAGCTTGTTCAATTTATTTATTTTTCAGCTCTGCTAAACAAAGAAATCTGGTGTTACACAGTTTTCTCAATGCCCCAGCGTAATGGTTGTCATTCAGGGGACAAATAAAGATAGGGAATATGACAGCTTCTTTTATTGTCTCTGAGAATAATCCTTTGGGAGTCTAAATCAAGAAGGTACAAGAGAAAACCATGATATATTTATGCAGACTACGGGGGATTAGGCAGCTCAATGACAAAGCAATATGAATTTGCATTAGTGTAAGTCAGGCAAGTTAAGAGAAAAAATACTCATATATAAACAGTGGTTTAACATTCAGAGTTAGATCTAAGTCAAAATATGTTGTTGTTGTTTTTTACATGTAGTGATTCAGAGATCCACTGTTTCTCTCAAACTCTGAACCTGTAATCGATCATTTTCGTCCTGGAGATTTTCAGAGTAGTGATTTGATTTTGAGTGTCTTTTGATTTACAGGCTGAAAATATTCAGACCTCCATGCAGTGAATTCAAACCAAAAATGTTTTCTCTTAATTAAAGGTCATGCACCTTTTCTAATAGTTCTTGGATGTTGCAGAGTGAAAAACATTGTTCCAGCTCATTGCCTCCCAGCACTTCTGGAATCAGGATGTTCATACAGATGTATTTTTGACCGATCGTTCTGCTCCAATCTCTTTAAACTAAGACTGTACAACTTGTAAAAGCAGCTCCACTCTGCAAGAGGACTTCTCAGGTGCAAGTATTACATGTTTCCCTCAGGGTTTGTGGTATATTGGTCAATTTAGGACACAGAGAGATAGGGGAATTGCTAGCTTCTTTTTTCATATTCTGGAATAAGTCTTTGGGGGATCTAAGATAGGAATATGAGTTATACTCTAACTTTTACTCTAGAGAGCAAATTTTTTTCTATCTGTAATGCCAGTGGGACTATGCTGACTTTGCACTTGGTTTTATCCCTTCTCAGTACCAAGCCCTGAGAGAACAGTAAGGTGAATGCTAGGCAAGATGAATTTTCTATCGTGCAATCTCATATGCAGAACTAAGTTAATCAGTTAAATTATAAATCAGTTAAAAGTAAATCAGTATAAAAGTAAATCAGTTAAATTATATAATTTAACAAAAGTTGATTTTATAATTTAACAAACTTAAACTTAGAATGTAGAATCATAGGATGCAAGTCCCAAGATGCAACTGACCCAGAAGGATCACTGCAATATATTGCAAGTATTTGCAAGATCAGAGCTTAGTACGGATTTCTAGAATGCATTATTTCATTAAAGAGTAGAAAACAACAGGCAAAACTAAAGAATATATTTAAAAAAAAAAAAATCCACTCTCTGCTGAGTTATATTTATGCAGGTAGTTGTGTAGCTAGATTCTCTTTCTTGATGCATGAATAAATATGGGTAATGTTACACTTTAAACCACCCATTGATATATTTCCTGACAGAATAGCTGCATATTTGAGGATTGTATGTGCTGGTTGTAGAAAAAAGCTGAAAATTATTTCCGAATATTAATCCCTATAAAATGGTAAAATAGGCCTAAAGTGAGAAGAGAATTAGAGCAGATAGGAAGCTGTCAATAAGAATCATTTTGTCATTGAATGGTTTTCCTATGCACTTGCCATAATTTCTGAACAAAAAGAGATAGTAATTAAACTTATAAGCAGGAAAGTTATGTAAGAAAATCTTAAGATTTACTTTCAAACTATTTTCACAGTCCAGTGAGTTGAAGAAGAGCATTTACAACACATGGCACTTAACGCTGATTCTACACAAATGTGCTGAAGTAAAACCTGTTTGCCATTTCTATGAATTGTATTCCTATTCAGATTTACAGGGAGAGCTATCTTCTGTCAGCTCAAAGAAATAAAGAAAAATGGAAAATGTATATTGATAAACATGTTTCCTTTCCTTTGGAATCAAGTTCTGTTAGTGATCAGCAAAAATGAGAACCTGAAGGTTGCCGTCTATCAGTCCCTGTTGGATCACAGAAACTGGCAGTAGTTAGTACAATAATATGACTGAATTACAGAATGGTTGATGTTGGAATGGATCTCTGAAGGTCACCATCTGGCCCTGACAAGCAAGGGACACCTAGAGCAAGGTGCTCAGGACCGTTTGGCTTTTAAACATCTCCAAGTACAGAGATTCTGCAACATCTCCGGGTATCCTGTGCCAGTGCTTGGTCACCCTCACAATTAAGAAGTGCTTCCTTATGTTGAGAGGGAACCTCCTGTGGTTCAATGTGTTCCCACTGCCTCTTCTGCTGGCACAGGGCACCACTGAAAAATATTACAGTGGAGGTTTAAAATTGGACTAAATGTTGTTTTGTTCAAGTACTGTATTCATTCTGACCCGCCGTAGGGTACATACTCCACAATAAGTTAAGTCTGACTTGAAATTAAATCTTTGAGTGAGTTTAGGACATCTCTTTGATTCTGTTCATGTGTTTCCTGAACATCCATACCAGAGAAAGTCTTACAAGCACACATCAAAGCCAGTTCTTGTGCTGAAAGAGGGAAGACAGTTTTAAATATCGGAGTATCAGGAAAATAGGTTAGATGACCTTTTAGTTTTTTTTTTCCACATTTATTTTCCAGCTCTCTATTAATGATTAATAATTTCTCTGAGAGTTAATTTTTGAGAAAATACTGTTTCTCTAATTTCTTCAAGATTTTTTTTTTCCCCACACATAATACTACTATTTTGCTTTTAAAATTTATTGTTTTCTGATTTTTTTTCTTTTGTCCTTCCTGCTTCTTCTGTTATTTTTTCCTAATCCTATATTGCAATTTGTTTTGCATTGCTTATAGAGTCGCTTACTATGTACTTCCTACGACATTTTTGCTGACTGCCTGGACTGTAGTCACTACGAAAATGGAGAAAAGGTGGTTCCAAGAGCTTATCTTCATATTCTTGCTAAAGGAAGAAATCACTTTTTTGGGGAAAAAAAAGTTACCCCACATATGCCATTAAGAATGAACCAGCAGATTTTTGAGGAATAACATTAACTTCTTTGCCCAGCTCCTGGTGTGTAGCTGCTGTTGTCATACAGGTGCAGGCTTACTGTTGATGAGGTAAAACCTGGAGATCTGTCATGGAAATTGAGAGAACAGAATCAAACTCTATATGTTAAGATGAATGTGTTTTGCTTTCCCTCTCTTTAACCACCCACATGAGTCATATTTCACAGCTGCAAGGTTTATCTATTTCACTGTGTTCTGTCCTTGGTTGCTTTTTATGGTCAGTAAACTCCTTGGATAAAATTTTCATCCTTGCTTCTTCAGGCTTTTAGGACAGATAAAACAAAGAAACAAAAAACCATGAAGGTGCTCTAAAAAACTTGGTTCTAGCTCTGAAGTGCAGGGGGTGAGAGGGAGGAATTTCCCCTAATGTAAGCAGTGCAGAGGCCAGCTCTACCACTTTTCTTCCAGGTAGCGCCCTGCAATCCCTGTTGTTTTTTTTGGGGGAGGCAGGGCCCACCAGCACTGCACCTGGTGCTGGCTGTGTACAGGGTTACACAAGCTGTATCTGTTCGTAGGTAATTTAACTCCCTGCCTGTGACAACTGAAAGACCAGCAGCTGTTCTGGCATTTCCACATGAACAGAGTGTGATCAGAAGTTATATTTGTCATCTCTGAACTACTCAGGGGCATGCCAAGATTAGTTTTGAATATTCATCCCATATATATAGTTATGAGGAGGATATGAGTGGAAGTACCACAGCTGGATACTTGTGTATTTGGGAACGATACAGAGGGGATGGTTTTGGAGTGAACAAACAGACCTTAGGGCATTGTGTGCACAGAGCAAGGGAGAGGGACACTGTTATAGCAAGGGTTTGCTGTAACAAGGGCAGTGTTTTCTTTCCACAAATGGCAGCGTCTTCTCAATGACTCAGTGTCACCTCAGACATGAAGGTACTAGAGAAAGTGAAATACCATAGAATTGTGTTCTCTATCTGGCTGTAGTGCCTTTGGTGCCACTGGGACTTTGCAGCAGTCTGACTAACGTGCGGTAATTATCCTGCTGTAGAACAAAACTCAACATCTTGCTACACTTAAAACAGAGATTTAGGGGCTTGGGCAAAACAACTTCACAGAGGGAAGCCAGAAGGCACTGAGAATCACCTGGACAGCAGGTCCTGCTCACCACCACTCAAAAAGGCACAGAGACTTACACTGCTCACCAAAGCTTTGTGTAGCTTGTCATGGAGGCATTAGTGTTAGAGCTGGTTCTGCTCCACACAGGACAGAACAAGATATGTGCCCAGACCTCACACGCAGGCCTGGGGACATGCTTGTGTGAAAAGGACTCCAGGAGTCAGCATCCTGAGGCTGGGAAGCTCCAGGTGACAGCATCAGTGCAGTTATATCACTGGAGTTGCTGCCTCTAATGACTACGATCAAAAATAAAATGGGTCATTACAGGCCACATTACTGTAACATTATTGCTCGAATGTTGGCTACGTTTCTATTCACTAATTGCATTCAACATACAGAAATTCCCCTTGCAGCTGTCACTAGATATGATTCTGTGCATCCTGATATGTACTGCTATGTAACTTAGTCATGCTGTGTAAATGACTGCTGTGACTGTCTCTTCATTGAGTAACTTGACAATGAAAATAGAAGAAAGCTAAAACTCCATTAGCACAACAAAGGATAATGTGCAATAAATGCTGAGTTACACAACTGAGTTCATGTATGCATATTATAATTCTGATAAACTATTCTTTCTGTCAGATACTACAACAGAAATAATCCCAGTGACAGGAGAAGCTACACTTGCAGTGGCTTAGGAATGGACTTGAAGGGTGGCTGGGAAACAACGTTTTCACAAAATCAGTATTTTCGCCATATTTTCTTAAGGCTCATAGGAGTTTTTGCACTTTGTCTGTATCTGCGTTACACTCTAAGCATCAGAGATGCTAAGGTAGTAAAGGTTAGTAAGATCATGGTGCTGCAGCAGATAACATTCCTCCTTGGTGTAACTCTGTGGTGCTTCTCTCTGAACCCCGCTATGTTCTGCACAGTGTATTTGCATGCAGGATGCAGTGGGTCCATACAGTACTTTTGCTTTTTGAGATCAGGATGTCATGTGGGACTGTGTCAAAGGCCTTACAAAAGTCCAGGTAGATGACATTGTTCAGTCTTCCCTTGTCAACTGATGCAGTCACTTCATCATAGAAGGCCACCAGATTGGTCAGGCATGATTTGCCCTTGGTGAAGCCATGCTGGCTGTCTCGGATCAACTTTTCTTGTATGTGCCTTGACATTGTTTACAGGAGGACCTGTTCCATGATCTTCCCAGGCACATAGGTGAGGCTCACTGGTCTGTAGTTCCCTTTTTAAGAATGGGAGTGATGTTTCCCTTTTTCGAGTCACTAGGGACTTCCCCTGACTGCCAGGATTTTTCAAACATGATGGAGAGAGACTTGTTGACTACACCAGCCAATTCCTTCAGGACCCTGGGATGCATGGCATTGGGTCCCATAGACTTGTACCTGTTTAGTTTCATCAGGTGGTCTCAAACCTGCTCTTTGCTTACGGAGGGAGGGGCTTTGCTTCCCCAGCCCTCACCTACAAGTTCAGGGAAATGAGAAACGTGGGAAGCCTGACTGGCAGTGAAGATTTAGGCAAAGAAGTTGTTGAGTACCTCAGCCTTCTCCATGTCTGTTGTTACCAGTTATCTCTTCTCATCCATCAGAGAGGGTACACTCACCTTGGCCTATTTTTTTTTTTCTGCCCAATGTACCTACAGAATTTCTTGTAATTCTTTGCATCCCTTGCCAAGCTCAGTTCCATCTGTGCCTTGGCTTTCCTGATCCCATCTGGGCACATATGGGACAGCATCCCTGCACTCTTCTCAGACCACTCTGCTTCCCCTGCCTGTACATTTCCTTCTTGCACCTCAGTCTGACCAGCAGGTCCTTGCTCAGCCATAAAGTCTTGTTTTTATCTGCTGTCTGTCTCTGATATGGGTGTGCTTTGTATTTTAATAGCTGACATAGAACTTAGGTGTCTGCTTATAAATGCTTTCCTGCTTGTTTCACAGCAGGTTTCAGTCAAGGCTCTGGTGTGCCAGCTAGTGAGATGATAGGTCTTGCCACAAGCTCTGTGTGGTCTGGCTTTAAGGGAAGGTGGATGAAACTAAAAAGAGGATCATAATAGGGAGGAGTGATGGGGGTGGCAGTTAAATGAACTGTTTATGGCAAACAGTCACTACAGTTTCCTGCTTGCCTGACTCCTGAGACGTTCTAGGCATTGCCATTGAAGCTCGTTACTAAACTGTGTGTGTAATGATAGGTCAGGTTTACGTTGTAGAGTGCCCGACGGTAATATAAACCAAAGCACTTTGCAGTTTTCAATTGTTCATCCACAATTTGTTGGCTGCAAAGGGACCTCAGTTTCCCTTTAAATTGCTTTATTTTCAGTGAAGATTGCTAACTACTCTTGTATCCAATTATTCAGTTAAATGTGCATCCTTATTTCTTCTTGAGTGCAGAGACAACTTCTTGTATACATTATCCATGGTGGTGTGGAATAACCACCTTGACACCAAGGAGACTTCTGGCTCTGAAGTTTGCAGGCATCTGACACAGCCCTGCTTCTCAAGAGCTCACACCCAACCTGCTGAGTCTCATGTGTGAGTTGTGCTTAAAATGAAGAATCAAAGATCATTAATGCAGAAAGTGTAAAGTGCTGCAGGATTAGTTGTGTTACTTCATTATACACTTGCACTTGCTGCACTTTCACAATAGTGCTCTTCTAACCCAAAAAGATGCATTTGTGGAGAGCTTTGATTCTTGGTGAAGTTCACCCAAGGACGTTGTCTCAGCATGCTGCAGTAAGAAAGGCAGGTAGTTGTAGCTTTGGCTTCTGGCTGCAAACCCACTGCACTCAGGTGTGTTGTTCAAACTGCCCAGGGTCACAGCAGCAGATAAAAGCCAAATCTGCAATCAAACAAAATTGCTTCCTGGTGTTCATGTTGCTGGCAGCTGGGACAGAGATAGAGGCAATAGTCCCATACTTATCAAGTGATTATTTTGGTGCTCTGACAGGTCTTTTCCAACTTACTTCAATGAAACTAAGGCAGCTTCTCTGTCCCTCCAAAGGAACAAAAGTTTCCTATTTGCTAATCTGAGAAAAAAAAACCTGCTGTAAAGCCATAAACAGACTTAGTTAACAGACAATAGTTAACAGACAGCAAAAGGGAGCCCCTGATCAGGCTGCTCAAATTAATGCTTTCTAGTCTAGCAAACTAAAGCAATGTGAACTACTGCGAAGACCAAAACAATGGAGAGTAGCAGTCAACACGCATCAGCCTGGCAAGAGAGACAACAAAAGGATATTTAAATTTGATACCAGAAAAAAGGGCCTCAAGCTTTCTAGTATGGTAGAGAGGGGGGAAATAGAGAATCAGCAGAAGTTAAAATAAGAATTAGACAGCAGGTCAAAAAGTGGGGGGTACAATTATTCAGTCAGTTGCAGAGAAACTGTGAATGATATGGTGTTAAGAAAATTGGTAATTTCATACACAGAGGTCAGAATAATGTTTTCTGTTCTTTGGCCAACTTATTGGAAAGTTTTAATGATTTACCATAAAATTAAGGCTGTTTTCTTCTTAGTTGAATTTTAGCTACAGGGAGAAATTGTGACATTGATTTAAATAAAGCTTACGTCCCTCACAGAGATACAATATCTCACAGAATGTCATGTCTCTGGAGTAAAGGATGAATCACAACAAAGCTAATCAGCCACCTTCCCAAACAAAGAAATGTTAATATGTGTTCCAGAGAAGCACTGATTACATATGAAATAACACTTTAACATTTCAGCTCAAATTCTGAATTTTCAGGTGACTTTTTGCCTTGTTATTATTCAGGAGAAAGTCAAAATACCTGGATGTTTTTCATTCAGCTGAAATTCAGGAGTATTTTGGAGTTTTCAGTAAAGATTTGTTGGTAGAGGTAGAACAAAAGGTGCTCAAGTTGCTGCCAGGCTCTCTGGGGGGCGGGGGCGGCGGCTTGGACATTTGGGATTGAAGCAGTTGTCTGGGAGAAGCCATGGAACTGAGGTTGGTTTCCTGAAAGACATTTGAAAAATGCAAATAAAATTTCCCTTTGTAATATTTGCTCAATCTTAGACCATGACAAAGAGGAATTATTTTCTAGTTCTTCATCAGAAGTCAAGAGGCAGTTCATGGCTGTAGACATTTTTAATTGGAGGGATTAATGCTCTCCAAAGCCTCTGGACTATTTTTTTGGGTTTTGTTTTGTTTTCCTTTTTTTTTTTTTTTTTTTTTTTTGTAAGAAAGTTCTGTTTCCCATGTGAATGCAGTTCACCCCATTACCCCCAGTCATTTATAGTATGATTGTACAGCACGTTTGCATGCTGGGAACCAAGAGGGATATTTTAGTATCCCAGTCCCTGTACTACTGAATGCCATGTAGATGTAAATTACACCATTATAAATGCCTTTGAGAGTCTTTGGAGATGTGAAATTAGGAATGCTCTTGCTCAGTAACAGGATCCTGCTGCAGTTTAGACAGCGAGTACTGGAAATATATGTAATAAGGCTGGGCCAACATCTACTGATGCAAAGCACTTGCTTTGGGGTTTTGGTGAAAAACCTTACTCTTGGATGGTAGGGTAGGAACTTTACATTGTCTTTACAGGTGTGTATTTTCTTAGAAAATGCCCTTGCACTGTAAGTTAGTTGCCTTCAGCCAAAAAAAAAAAAAGAGTTTTTTCAGTGGCTGCAAACTTTCCACTAGGCTTCCCTCTACTAGCTCAGCTCAGGTTTAACTAACAGTTAATCATCTATGACTTGATCTTTTCCAGCCAACTCAATGAAGATCATTGCTGTAATTAACTGGTGAAGGATAAGGAGATTTTGCAAATGTTAGTGCTTGGATACATGTCACCTCTATTTCTTCTGATGCCTTCATGTAGATTCTGCATGAGAATAGCCTGGGTCTCTTGGTGAAGCTGTGACTTCCTACCACAGATATTCAGGATCCCTTGGAGAGGGACTTCAACTCCTTCCATTCCTAGACTGAATGCATTTTAGAGTATTTCCTGAGCATCTGCCCCTTATCTTGAGCAGTCCTACAGTACAGCCAGCACTACTACGTACTCTCAGGGAAGGCCAGGTTTGATGAAGGATATTCTACCATGCGTTGGCCTGAAGCCAGGCCGTGCTTACTCCAGAGCTTTGGCTCCAGCTAGATACTTTTGTGAGTAACTTTTGTTGTCTGGATCTGTTTGGAATCTATCTCAGGACAGGGTTAGTGCAATGTGTTCATTTCGTTTTGTTTTGTTTTGATTTGATTTGATTTCTTCGTTTGGTTGTGTGATGGAAAAATTCAGAGAGGATGGGGGAAATCTGCTTGGTGTATACTGCTGAATGTTAGGACCATTACCTCGGCTAATGCAAAGTGAGGTGTGTTTAGCTTCCTTAGGGCTAGCCCTTCTGTAACAGATGTATCCTGAAGGAAACTTGTTGAGTCATCTCAGTCAAGAGCTGAGGACAGGGCTAAGAGAGAATCTGCGTGGTCCAGTGCTTCAGCTTCTTCCTATGATCCCTCTGCACAGTGTGGAAAAGCACACTGCTGAAGTCTCAGACACCTGATGAAGTATAGAACCAAAAATTTGGGATGAACTGGGATGGTTTTTGTCTCATGTAAGGTTTTCACATCATGTATTGGGTTTACTTGGCAAGGTTTTGGTAGCAGTGAGCTGCAGGGGTGGCCTCTGAGCCCAGCAGCTGCCCCCTGTAAGATAAGGACCAATTTCAGCTGGCTCCAAAAAGGACCCACCACTGGCCAGAGCCAAATCAATAAGCAATATTTGTGCTTCTCTGTGAGAGCCGATTTAAGAAAGGGAAATAAAATAAAATAAATAAAATAAAATAAAATAAAATAAAAATGTGCAACAGCAGCTGGGAGAGAGGAGTGAGAAGCAGCCCTGCAGCCCCCAAGGTCAGCACAGCAGGGGGACTGGAGGTGCTCCAGGCACACAGCAGCAGTTCCCCTGAGGCCTGTGGAGAGGCCCCTGGTGGAGCAGGCTGTCCCCCTGCAGCCCATGGGTCCCACATGGGACCATGAAGGAGCGATGGAGATGAAGCATCAGGGACTGACCACAGCCCCCATTCCCTGTTTCCCTGTGCTGCTCAGTAGAAGAGGGAAGGTGTTTTTAGTTACTTTTGTGAGGGGAAAGTGAGGGGAAGGTGTTTTTAGTTATTTTTGCTTGTTTCTCACTGACTCTTCTAGCTTGTTAGCAACAGGGGAAAAAAAAAATCAATCTCCCTACACTGAGTCTGTTTTGACCATGATGATAATTGCTGAGTGATCAGCTTGTCTTATCTCAACCCTTGAGCCCTTTCCATTGTATTTTCTCCCCCTTCTTCTTTTAGGAGGGGAAGTGAGAGAGTGGTTGTGGTGGAACTCAGCTGCCCAGCTGGGTAAAACCACCACACATCAATGTTTGAACGATACAGCATATGTTAAAAACTGCAGAGGCCCACCCTGCATGCACCTTGAGTGGTTTATTTTTAGACCTGTGGAGGAAATTCCACACTTCTTGTTCTGCACAAGGAAACAGATATTTTCAGATGCACATTCTTCTGTACCATGGCATTTTTTTTCCACAGGGGTGCACATCAGAAAATGTGTTTGAAAATGCTTTTGGGATGCTTTTGGACAATATTAGTTCTACGGATCAAATAAGGAAATGACACCTGCTGAGGCACTGCACAATGTAAAGGTCTCCACTCACAGGCACTGTGAGAGCCGTTCTGTTGAATTCAGTGATATTCAATCCAGAATTTGTAAGAATAGAAATGAAACATTGGAATGCTTCAAATAAAGGGCAACACTGCCCATTTTATGAATTAGGTGGTAGTGTACCAAAACAGACCACACAGGTGAGATAAGCAACCCATAAAGATGCAGACATTTTTCAGACAGTATAAAATAATTCCTGTAAATAAAAAAGTAAGAACAGTGAAGCACTGAGTAGATTTTCTGGGATTATGAACAGTTTCCTTCACTAGTGACGTTTATTGAGATTGATAAATATCTCATAAGGCGGATGTCGTCTAACACCTGTATCCATGTAACCTATCCTTCTTTCTTCTTGGGAAGAAAGGAGTCTAGGTGACTTCTGGAGATCTTTACCAGCCCTATTTTTCAAATTGAGTTTTCTTTTTACCACCCCCCTTACTATCAGCACTATAATCAATTCATGACTCAGATTTATAGATGTAGCTTATATGTGTGTGAACAGCGCTGGCTGGTTGTGTAACAGCTCGCTGAGTCACCTTTTAGTGCAGTTTCTTTACCAAAAGGGACTCAAATCGGCTGCAGGAGATGGGAGGTGGTCAATCACCTGGCCTGTTCTTGCCCCATGAGTAGCACGAACCTCTGGGACAGCTCAGAATATGAGTGCTGGCTGCCTTTCTCCCTCTCATCTGTCCCATAAAGTCCTATTATGCCCTTGGCACTTTATATCCAGTTAGTCTATACTATAACATGTTAATTACAGGAAACCTTTTTGTTATTTATTAGGATTTTGCTTAAATCTAATGGCCTGAGGTAGGAGAGAGCCCTCCTGTGCTGCGAGGAACTTGAAATGCTCATCACACATGACAGCTCCTGTTGCAAAATGGGCAGCGGGGTAGGGGGGTGAAATATGCAATGTGCAAATGCAACAAGCTGCGGCACAAAGCAATGCCAAGTTAATTACATATGCTTGGTACTATTTCAGGATTAGGAGACTTAGGTGCCTCTGATGCCAATGATGGCAAAAAGAGGGTAACAAGAGGGTAAAATGAGCCTTCCAGGTCACGACAGCTTAGATCTAGAAGAATATGTCATAGTACAGGCACTGTTTTTAACCTGTTCAAGAATTTAGACTTGCTTGAAATAAAATACAAGCAGATCAAGTGCTTGAGGTAAAATTCACTGTTTCTGAAGAGTGAATTCGTACCCCTTGCAGAGGAGATATACAGCTAGTACCCAATAAATACATTAGACTTTTGACCTGAAAGTCTAATTACATTCATTTCTCATCAGATGCTCAAGAAGCTGAGTAATGGCTACAGAATGTGCACGGCAGAAGGAGGGCATCCTGTGAACCTGTTAAAGTTACTTCAACTGCAATCAATAGGACTACTTATGTGAGAAATGGTTTGTAGAGTTAGGTCTTTGGTGTCAGAGGAGAGACACCAAAATCCATCAGTTTGTCAAAGAGATGGAGAGGGCTGGGTGCGCTGATTTCCTCCATCAGCTCTATGGTTTCTGGCAGCCTTTAATCTCATTTCTGATCATAAAAGGAAATAGGGTAGAAGATTAAGTGAAGAAGGGGAACTGCTTTGGAAGAGAATATAATCTAGTAGAAACAGAGGTACATGCAGCTTTATGAGAAAACTCTGTACAGAGAGCTTGCCAGTGGCTGGCTGCCATCGGGAGGACATAAACACATGCAATGGTAGGATGGCAACAGATTTAAAACGTTTTATCAGCTCAGAGAATAGTGAATTGTTCTGGAGACAGTGTTGCTTCCCATTTGTGAATCATCTTAATGGATAACATGACCTATAGCTGGAACAGGGATATTTCAGGTTCCTTGTGGAGATTTGGAATAACTTTTTTAGTGACTGTTTTCCTTCATCTGTAGCAGCTGGCTAGAGAGTTTCATTGTTTTTTGTTTGTTTTTGTTTTGTTTTGTTTTGTTTGTTTGTTTTCTTTGTTTTGTTTTGTTTTGTTTTTAAATCATTCCTTCTGCATTTGAGGTTTTATGAGAGGTGAATGCTTTCTTCATGAGGGTCCTGAGCTACTTCAGTGAGCTGGATTTTATAAAAATGTATATAGTTGAACTGATATACTCACTGGTTCAGGACTACAGATCAGTGCTGCCTGAATTCGCTTTCACCTTGGCCAGTTGGCAATCTATTGCCTCTCTCTTCCAGCCTCACATTTATAGAGCAGACTGACATCCATCAGCAAGGGATTAGGTGCAGGATGCACCTCAGCACAGTCTTGTGATAACAAAGTGGGCAAGGAGAGAGGCTGGTACCTTCCCATTTATGTGGCTTCAAAGAGTTTTGATCAGAATTTTAACCCAGAGGCTGGAATAAAAGCTGAGGGGTGGTTACTCTGGGACAGGTGAGGTCCTACAGCTGTTCAGTAGTACAAAAGGGGGAGAAGATGTGCTTTGTTATGGAAATTCACTGGCATGTGCTTGGGATCTCCTTGTGGAAGTGCAATGAGGGTTGGTGGTGGTCACATACTGCTCTGCTGCAGAGCTGGGAGTTGGCTGGGTTAGTCACAGGACATTGATAGATGCTTTGGTTTCTGTAGCCTAAACAGACCAAAAAACTTCGCTCTCTCTTTTTCCCACACTGTGCTGCATGCAGTTTGCTAAGGCTGAGAAATTTTATGTGGCATAACTAATTATTAGAGCTGATTAGTGTAGTATGGGGTAGGAGTGATTTTCTACACAGTGTGGAATTGAATGAGACTGGGACAGGGGAGAAAAGCCCAGAAAGACTGAAATTACTCACTTGTCTTCAAGAAAAAAAGTTAATGATACAAACATCACCAAGTTAGCTCTTGGTTTCCCAACTATTTATTATAGAGCACTGTCTCTGAAGTGAAAAAAGAAAAGCAGTCACTGCATCACATTTATATATATACATGCATTATTCTCGATCATCACAATAGCATATGAATAATTACAATTGATTAGAAACTGATGTTTCTATTGTAACAGGTTGGGGTTTTTAGTGTTAAAAATGGCCAAGTTTTAAAACTGAACCAAAATTAAGTACAGAGTTTGTGAGCAGTACCTCGAATTGACACACGATGGCAGGATGACGACATTTTTAAGCAGATTTCTTTTAAGAGCGTTGTGGTAGTCATAGCAACTAGTTTGAAATGTAGTCTTTACATCTCCAGAATATATATATTTTTTTCATTTTGCATTTGGAGGTGCTATATATATATATGTATATATATATATATTCTAGTTAGCATTTAAGTGACCTACATGATCAGAACTGACTTTCTGAAGTTTGATAGGAAAGAAAAATTAATACAGTGCCTGGAGTTCTTGCTGCAAGCCATTAAAAAATCCAATGCAAACAACCGTACATTTATTGGTGTGTGTGTGCCCTTCCCTTCCCTTCCCTTCCCTTCCCTTCCCTTCCCTTCCCCTCCCTTCATTTCCCTTCTCTTCCCTTCCCCTCTCTCCCTTCCTTTCCCTTCCCCTTCTGTTCAGGAAGCTCTGTCTTCATTACATTACAGAGGACCTTTGCTTCATCCCAGGAAACCAGAGGGCCTCAGTTCCTCATCTGTGAAGAGGAGTTCATGGGCAGCAGGGGGGTTGGGGGGAACTCTTTCTTTGCCCCTACTGTCTTATGCATCCAAAATGTCTTTGAGCTAGATATCAATTAAAATGCAACAGTTTTATGCCAGCTACGTCCCTCCTGAAAGAGGTGTACCTTTCCTACAGTGAACATGAAAAGAATTTAACAAAACCTAAAATAGGTTTGAGAATTTTGAAATAGGCATGCTGAATTTAAGGGGCAAAGTCTGCACTGTTTCTGAATATTCAAGTAATGGTCAGTTACTTTCAGAAATTAATGCTTAAACAGTCCAAGAAGTCAGTACAAGCTGCAACAGCTTTACAGTAAAATTGCTTTGAGGTTTTGTTTTGAAGTTTACTACTCCCAGTTTTCATTTATTCAACCATACATATGCATAAAACATTTTTATTATTCAGATAGCAATTTGCATGAGCACCAGGGCTTTATCTCAAATGCTCATGAAGAAGGCTGTTCTTGTGTTGGGTCAACTGGAAGTTATTCTCCTTTACTACAGGGCTTTCAGTTAATTAAATTCAAAGAATCTGCTCAACTGCTAATGCCTGTCATACACCAGATAAGAAAAAAAATACATTTTTCATCAGCCTGCGGGGACAGACACATCTGATGCACCTCCTGAGCTGTAGCCACAATACACATTGAAACGCAGGAAGGATGGCCTGCCCAAAGTCTTTCAGTGGGACACGCATCCGTGATGAACACAGAAATGGCTCCTCAGATACATTTATTATGCAAAATGAACTACATTTCTGAACTTCTAATGCAATGGAAGTTTGTCTGAAATATTGTGCTCTGCATGTGATTTAATTAATACAGGAAAAAAGGAGTGAATTGCAGTTACAACTGAATGGGCCTTTACCTAAAATTGCCATTTCAGAAAATTGATTGGTCTGTTAACAGAGTCAGTAAGAAAATAAGTTTTTATTATTTATTTATTTATTTATTTATTTTCCTCAAGTTCCCCTTTATTTGGATAGCTAATCAAAATAGCTTTGATTCTGCTAATGGAAAGAGAAACTCTAGTGTACATATTCTGACTTTTTTGAACTAGTTTGGAGTTCATATGGCCAATTAAGTGAAAATCAGTTAACAGTTGTCCCAGGCATTTGAAATTGATACCAACCAGGAATCCCTAAATGCCTGTTAGTTCTGTATAAATCACAGCTGACAAATAGGGGCACCTCATCTTTCACTGAAAATTTACTTAATAACAGCGAATCTGCTTTTATTCTATGTTGTTAATAATACACGTACTAACGGTCTATATGTTCTCACATGCATCTTCCATAAACCCTTTTGTGAATGTCCCCAGAAGGAACTAACTTACACTTTTGAAGATAAGAGGGTTACCAGTTTAAGAAAAGGGGTAGTAGAAACCACATTCTTTAAGGTATTCAATAGTGCTCAGGGCACCATCAGGAGATACCTTTGTTTGGTATGGAAAGTTACATCTTTAAAAGACACTAAAGCCAAACAACTATGAATGAAACTGACTTCCCACTTTCACATTCAATTGTTTATCTGCGATTTTGAAGAAGGTCAACTTTTACACTGAGTGGAAGGAATGTATGGCAATATTTACTGACATAAAGAAATTCAATAATTAAAGAAAATTCTATATTTTTTCTCAAGTTTTTGGCATCAGATTTTCTTTTGCTTCAGGCATTCCACATGAATATATATTTTAACATTACCTAATTTATATATATTTTTAAGTCTTTTACAAAGTGAGTGGATAACAGAAAAGATCAGGGAATGGATTTGTATCAATTTTTATAGATCTAAGGACTTGAAAAGACTTGAGTTCTGTCTTTCTTTCAAAGGGAGAATTTGAGACATTAGGTAAGTAGAAGAAAAGGATTGAAGGGTGTAGATAAGAGAAAAACTTATGACAGGATAATGTTGAGCAGAAATAGGGAAGGAAAAAAAATCATCAAGAAAATTTCCTTAAAGAGAAAGTAGAATGGGGATATATTTTTATAAGCTACTCTATTCTATTAAACAAGGCCTAAAATGAAAAGGTATGTGCAACAGAACTTTGAGACAGATGGAAAGTTTCTCTTCTTCTCTTTTATGGCTGAGAGTTTTCAGCCCTTTTTGCATTTGGTTGATTGCAAGGTTTGAATTCTCAAAGGGTCACTATCATCTTCAGCTTTTGTTGGTGAGAGATACACAGCAGATCACATTGTATGTTGCTCCTGTTATAACAAAATGTCTTTGCATCAGGAGGAGGAGGCAGACGGATAGATAGACTCCTTTTCTTCAAGTATTTGGTGGAAATACAAGAGCCAGAGTGTAGTTCAGCATCTATCCAGTGGGCTCCTTGGAGTCACAGAAGAATTTAGCCCAGAGTCTGATGCAATCCTGATGCTTTTCTTTCCTCTTTTGTTTGCCTTGCCTTTGGCATATGACCTTCAGTTTCTTTCTCTCCACTTTGCTACATCACAATGCCAGATCTTGCTTTAAACATCTAAAATAAAAGGTGCCTTCCATGTAGATGGTGCTTGAGACATTGCTGTACTGCATGGCCCCTTAAAAAGCCCAGCTCCCATGGAAACTGTTCCCCATCAGTTCTGCCAATAATAATGATATTGCGCATTGTTTCCCTGTAGAGAGTTGGCCTGTATCAGAAGCCAGCTTTGTGCAGGGGCTGGTGGCTCCAGCACTCAGAAGTCCAAGGCTTCCACTGGGGGAGGGCAGTGCACCTAGCAAAATAAAGAGCCTCTTCTTAGCCCATCCTTTGAAATGTGAAGGTCCCTTTACGTTGAAGGACACCTGGAATCTGTGCCAATGTAGTTGTAACCTTTCTGAGTTTACTTTTAAAATCTTTGTCCAGCCCTTCAACCTTTCATTTTAATTATTGTGACAGCTGTTTATCCTGGTTTCTAGCTTCTCACTTTCCCCACACCAGCAATCTGCCCAGATGCTGTTTTGTCCACACACACAGCAGGTGCCTTTTTGGATGAGCAGCTGAAGCTTGCTTGATTCACCTCCATCTCATTCCTGATCTTCTGTCCCTCCCCTTGCTCCTCAATAGATATTTGCATTAATATGCTGTTTTGCATATTGTAGGGATGCTTAATGTTTTTTTTGTGTTTGTTTGTTTGTTTTTTCCAGTGCTGCTGTCCTCATTCTGTTTCATGACTTCTTTTGTGTTGCTCTGTACTCCAGGAGTGCTGAGACAAAGAGGCCTTCACACTCTTCCTGGGAGCTCATTTATTCCAGGAAATCTGTTCTACTGGTCTCACCTATCTTTGTGCAGTTGTTTAATGTTAAGCACTTATCCAGCAGCGTGAATTGCAATTAACATGAATTATACAACATGATAGTTTCTGCCCTGCTTTGCTCTCATTTACATAAGTGCTAAGCTGTAAGCACATTTTGTCATCCTAACTTTTACCATGCGTAAAGGTAGGTGCTTTTGAAAGCCTTTGATGGTTAAGAACACCTGACTTTTGGACAGAGATGTTGGTGCATGAATATAATTTACAGTTTTTTAAGATCTAGGCCTGACTCCACGGCCACACACATCTTACTGTTAGTAAGGCTTGGAAAAGGTGGGTAGTTAAAGAGCATAGAGAGCATGCTGGTTCACAACACTGAAACCTTTTGTGTTGGGGGAAGAAGCTGGGGCAATTGTGATTTTTCTTTCTGCAAGTATCACATGGGCTGTCTTTTAGGTAATGTGAGGACAGGTATTTTGTCTCATTTAGGAATCAAGCCTCAGTCTAAGTGTGACATCCTTCGCTATGCTGTGCACTTCCACACCCCTAGAAAATACTCTTCAAACAATTTAAATCCAATTTTTCAAATTCACTTTCAAACAGACAATCCTAAAGCTGGGTCATTATCTTCCTTTCTGACTTTAAGTAGTCAAAATGTCACTTTATCTTTTCCTCTACCTAATAAAGAAGACATTGCACTCCCAAATCTCTCATTCTTTCTTGCAAAGCTGAGGTAGTGATGTTGTACTTAACACCCTCGGTCCTGAAAATCATTGCTGATGTAAGGAGTGTGCTCAGCTCTGGCCTATGTGATGCTGCTATCTCATCTGGAGGCATCCTTCACCCCAAGCCATATAAACAGAGTGCTCCAGTGCTATGCTCTCTTCAGCCCTTACCTCACCACCTTAACACCCGTGCCTGAGATGCGTTTGGTATGTGCTCTGTGAATCCGGCTTGTGCAGCAATGGGTCGCCTTCCAGAGGAAGAGTGCCGTACCAATGTAAGTCATGAACGTTGTCATTACCCAAGGACAGAAAATGATGAAAATGGGTAGATAAATTTCTTAGAATTACAGCATTCTGTAAGCCTGTTTAAATAGCATCTGTTCGTCATAGTGGTTGCCATTTAGTTTTAAGCAAGAAAAATGTAGATGATTTATGCTTCTTTAGTTCTTTTAGTTTAGTTTTAACTCAGTGCTATTAAACTAAGCAAATTTCAGATTGGAGGAAGTGAAATAATAGGATGATGTGAAAGAAAGCAATGAAATAGAATGAAAAATGAAAATAACCGTGGTTACTTAGAGACATGATTAAAGTAGCAAACAGCAGAAAAACCATACCTGCCTCTAACTTTTTCATCTGCTCCTACCTTTTTCATCCTGAGATCCCAGAAGCTTGAGAACATAAAAGAAACAGCTTGTGAAAAATCTGTGAAGTCCATCTACTTCTACAACAGGATTATTCATCACCACATGTTCTCCCCATCTGGCAGTAAATGGCCAAAATGCTGAGACCACCACCGTCTCACTTGCAAATTGCTCCACAGTCTAACCAGTCATGCTATTGAGAAGATATGCCTGCAGTTCAACCCAAATTGTCTGTAATCATATTGCTTTCTTTCCCTTGTTATCCTGAGTAGTTCCTCCCCACCCATGTGTTTAACCTCTCTGAAATATTTGTGGATGGCAATCAGATCCCTCTGAGTCACTGCTTAGCTAAGCTGTATGCATTTTCAGCATCATTCTTTTCTTGTGTAAATCTTTTCAGACATTTAACCATTTTTTTCCACTTTCCTGTGAAATCCTTAACATTCCCTGAAGTCATTAGAAGGGTTGCCTCTGGCTGAGCATGGGAATGGGCCACAAGACTTACACGGATGGTCTCTTAGTGGCCCGTGTGTGGCTGGGGCTATGCTATTAAGTTATTATCTTCGTTATATAGAGAGGTAAAGTCCCAGCTGTGTTACAAGGCAATGTCCTAGATGCAGCATGGACTAATTTCATTCTCCATGGTGGCAGAAACAGTGTACAGTAATAATATGTCTCCAGATTTCAGTGATAGAACCAGCTCTTCACCAGATTTCTGGATTGTGAACGACATGTGAACGACACACACACACACACAGAAGTTTTCCCATTTTCAACTTATTTGCCATTTTGATTTGGAACAGCAGTTGGGAAATGTAAAAAAATCTGTGGAACTGAAAGTTTTTAGAATTTTTCCTTAGGAGAACTAATGCAAAATGACATTTTTTAAAAATACCGTGGTCAGGACACAGACTCTTGGCCAAAGAAGGAGCCCAGAAAGCTGAGCAGTATTTGGAGCTAGTCAACACTTTTGACATCTTCCTTCCCAGTGAGTCCAGTGACCAAAAAGTTGTCCATCCTGAGGGCTAAGGAGCACTGACATCCCTGCCTACTTTCCATTAACAATTTTGACAGGTCCTCACACAGCGCTGTTATTAAATCAAATCCATATTTACAGCCAGAAAAATGCCTGTCAAAATATATTTTTAAGAAGCTGAAATTCAATTCTTCAGCTGTCTGCATAGTAGGCATGTCCATTACAGGCAATCTTTCATTGCCATTCCATTAAAACATTTTCAGTTTGGCCTGCCAAAATGACCCTATTTGAAAGAAGAAAAAAAAATAAAAAATTAAAATTAAAAAAAAAAAAAAAAGCTTGTAGTAGTGAAAAGTCACTTATTACCTTTGGCTCCCAAACTAATTTTAGTGTAAAAGCGAGTAATGTTGCCATGCCTAAGCAAACTAGGGAGTTTATAGGGCAGTGCAACCTACCCAGGCTTAAATAATAATATTATTAACAACAAAACAGTAAGAAGATAGTTAAGCTAAGTGGTTTGATATCTGGGCTTATTATTTGTTAAGTAAGTGAAGTTGTATAAGGAGAAAAAGAAAGCATGAAAAATTAAAATGACAATACTGCCAAGACTGTGTGTCGGGTGAAATAACTGCAGGAAACTGCTGCAGTGTCCTGCACATTAGGACTATGAAGCCCCAGTGTGCTGGCAAGGTAGAAGCACCTGATAAGGTACTTGGAGCAGACATTAATACAAATAGATCTGGGAAGAATGTCCTGCCCATGACAGGCTGGGACTAAGTGTGATTGGGGATGCAGGAAGATAAGGGAAAGAGGGCACTGTCCCAAAGTCATGGGATCAGTGCTTGTAAACAGAGAAGGTGAAAGTCTCCTATTTGTTTACTTAGCCATGATTCAATAAAATTATTTTTTTCTATGATGGCATTTAATAAAAGGTATATATAATATAGTGAAAATATATATAATATATATAATATATATGTGTAGGTGAAGTATACACAATGAACTATATTGTAGCTGCAGCATTTTGTTTGTATAGATTAGTTTTCATATCTCTTTCCCTATATATCTTTCAATAGAATCACAGAATCATAAAATAATTTGGGCTGGAAAAGCCCCTCAAGATTATCAGATCCAAACATCAACTTAACACTGTGAGGTCTGCCACTAAACCACATCCCTCAGTGTCACATCCACACGTCTCTTAAATAACTCCAGGGATGGGGACTCTACCACTTCCCTGGGCAGCCCATTCCAATGCCTAAACATCATTTTTGTGAAGAAATTCTTCCTGATGTCCAGTGTAAACCTTCCCTGGTCCATCTGGATTACATTTCCTTGCATGCTGTCACTTGTCACCTGAGAAAAGAGACTGACACCCTCCTCGCTGCAACTTCCTCTCAGGTACTTGTAGAGAGTGATGAGGTCTCAGCACCTCTTTCTCCAGACTAAACAGCCCCAGTTCCCACAAGCACTACTCACGGGTCGTATTTTCTAGTGCCTTCACCACCTTTTAGCTCTTCTCTGAACATGTTCCAGCACCTCCATGTCCTTCTTGTAGCGAGGGGCCCAAAACTGAACACAGTGCTAAGGTGCGGCCTCACCAGAGCCGAGTAAAGGGGGACAACCACTTCCCTGGACCTGCTGGCCACACTATTTCTGATACAAGCCAGGATGCTGTTGGCCTTCTTGGCCACCTGGGCACACTGCTGGCTCATGCTCAGCCATCTGTCATCCAGCACCTCCAGGTCCTCCTATTAAATATAGCCTGCCTTCCCCCTCTTCCCCACATCCCAAATTACAAACTCAGTACACTTTTAAGCTATTGAATTCCACTGCTATGAAACTGCCTAGCTGTTAAGGTACAGACGTGTCACACTGAATCAGCTGAAATGGGTTTCAAATAACAGGTCCTCCCATCTGTAAGAGTATTAATGAAAAGTATGTTAAGGAAACCCTAATTTCAGAAGCAGATGTATGATATCTCTGAAGTTTCCCACCTTTTTTTTTTCTTTTTTTCTTTTTTTTTTCTGAATAGATTTGAAGTTCTTGATTGTCTAATGAGCTAATTTATTTTGTCTAATTCATCATAGGATAAATTTGAAATTAATTGTACCTTGTATGTTTTTGAAATAACTGATATAAAACTGCATGAATTTGTTTGTTTCCATTTGCAAAAGCAGCATGCTTTCCCTTCCATTTTAAAAACTTCATGGTTACTGAAGTCTGCCTAGATCCTTTGAATTGCCTGAGCAAGCCTTTCTCCTTTCCACATGTTCATAAAGATATTCAAGAAGTCTCAGCAACTATGTATGCAGATAGGTGAGCGAAACTGGCATTTAAACCACTGAAAATTACATAACAGCTACTAATGTAAAGAAATTATAAATATGATGAATGAAGAGCTGTGAATTAACATTTAGGAATTCAGTAAGCTGGGTTTTCTATGTGAGTGAGTATGAAAGGTGAAGAGAAGATATTTTCCAAAGCTATTATTGTCAGCAGGGTGTGTTTCATTAGGAAATTATTTTGAGAATGTCTTAATAGCACAGTGGCAGTAATTAGCCTTTAGACATGTAGAAGGAAACAGTTTTTTCTTTTTTTCTTTCTTTTTCTTTTTTAATTGGAAAAAAAAATAAAATCAGAGCTTCCTTTTTCCTGCCTCTAGACACATGCCATGAAGAGAAGAAAAGGAAAGGGAGGACTAAATCGAATTATCTTAGGAGCTCACCAGAATTATCTTAGGAACCGCTCTAGTTCTTGAAGTCCTTTAGTGAAACAGCTCAAGCAAGCCTGTGATGTTCCACACTGCACATTTTGCAGTGAGGTAATCATGGACACCTGTAGTGGAAAAACAGATATGCTGAAAGGGCAGAACCAACAACAATTCCTAGCAACAATAAAATAAATAAATAAGTAAATAAATAAAGCCTAAACGTGAATATATATCTATTAAACCCATGCTGATTGTGATAGGTTTTGGCTTTGCCCTAGAAGACCTGGTCATTGGCAGAAGTGTTTCAGCAAAGCAGAGGAAGTTTGCTGCCTAAGTGATCACTTGCTGCAGGGGTAAAGCTAAGATCTGCTCAGCCTTGGGTCAAGAGCTTAAATTCCCAGCGATACTTAGACCGGCACATGGCTGTCCAGGGTCTTGAAGCAGCCTGAGCTCTGTGATACAAAGCGTATCACTGCAGCTGAAGTGATGGCAGAGAGTTACTTTAGTTGGTAAAGTAGAATTTGTTAGCAGAGGAAAGTTCTTATTCTTGGAGTGGCCGTATCTAAAGCTCTCTTATTTCTCAGGTGACAAAATAAGTTGCAATAGAAGGGATCGACAAACTGTTTGGTACACAGTTTGTGCAGATTCACTGACTAAGCCCTGTTTAGTATCTCTCACGAGATACAAAAGCATCTATCTCCAAAAATTCATAAACATTATAGTCCACGTAAACCTCTTTTTTCCACTCCACTGCAATGGTAACAAAGATTAAATACTGCTGAGGGAGCCCTCCAGGCCAACAGTCAGACAAGTTATAAATATTAATACTCAATGACAAAATGAAAAAAAAAAATCTATATCTCTAAACAAAGAAGCTGTAAAAGTGAAATGTCTAAGTCAGAGACAGTACGGTCAGGCCCACAAGCCAAGGTTTCAGAAATTGTTAGTGGACTTTAAGAAATTGCCATCCTTTGCCAAAACACTCAGTGATGCTTCTGAAAGGTCTTTTTCTGAATGGTATTATCCTTTACATTGCTCAGGAGAGTTTTCTTTCTCTAGATGAATTCTACAATCATTAATATCTGCAAGTCTCTTTTTTTCTGGATTGTTGAGCCCATCCTTCCTGCAAGTGACCTCAACAGCTGCACAGAGAAAAGATATGATAATGTTATGTTGAAACACACCCTGTGATAATCCTGTGAAAAAGTGGGGATCTTGTTGAGCAGTCTTCTAGTTTCTGACTGAATTTATGAATTTGCTGTATGCAGAGCTGCAAGTGAGTATTTTTGCATTTGGAGCAACGGGTTTTTCTGTTCCCTCCACTAGTCCCCCCAAGGCTTTTAAATCCTCAGGTTATGAGAAAAAAAAAAAAAAAAATCAGGGGCAAAGTCAATTATAGGATAGCCAGAGGCATTATGTTCTTCTCCCCCAAGCTGTCCTCAGTGGTGGCTTATGGACACCCTTCCAACAGAGACCATGTAAACTAGGCTTCCTGCTGGCCTTCCGAGCCATCCACAGGATGCTCTGCAATGATGAATCCCAAGAACTTCTCTGTGACTGCTGCTTGTTCTATTAGCCTGGGAAGGGGGAAAGGTGTGGCAAACAGGGAATGCACCAGGACAGGTGAGGCTAGGGGGATGTGGAAATGTAATGCTGAGATAACACTGGCCTAAATTGCAAAAGAAGAACTCTAGGAAAATAAAATCAATAATGTGTTTCAACTTATTTATTTATTTATTTATTTATTTATTTATTTATTTATTATGGTCCTGTACATGAATAATGCACGAGCAACAATGTATGTTCATTCCTGAGAGCAGGTGGGATGCAGGTTTCCAAAATCTAGCAGGTGCTATGCATTGGGCTAGGTTTACAATGTTCTCCTTATCACTTGCGAAAGTAGGTCTTTGTGTATTTGTGAACTTCAGCAAAGGATGTGGTCAAAATATTGACTTTGTCTCCTTTTAATCAGAACTGCCTCCAAAACTAAGTCAGGTCAAATAATGAAAAGCTCTCTCGCAGCAAAGGAGGGAAGAAGCAAAGAAGGCTGGTGATTGTCCAAGAAGGACAGTAATACAAGAAATTTAACAGAAAAGAAGGCCAGAACATAAAATTTTGCCACCCTTTAGAACTCATAAATATTAAGCATTATCAGCTGGTTCAGATCAGTTCACTTAATCTCAAGATAACTAGTTATAGGCTATTATTCAAGATTAAAATAATCTTCTGCCAAGGCAGAGGGGATGTGCTAGACATGTTTTTTGTCATATCAGGGACCTAGTGAATTCTGCGAAAAAGAGTTCTTATGAAATATCCTTTCAGCTCAGCTATTATCTTTGGCCGTAGCAATGACTCACTTGCTCTAAACTGAAACCCAACAGCACTGAGCTTAGCTAATTGCTTTCAAACCAAAAGCAGAGTGCTGGCAGATCACTGCAACTGCTTGCCATTAAAGGCAAAAAATGTCATAAATGGTGACGGATGTGCTACCTTCCTGTGCTGTCAGTGTCTAATTTGACATATTTTATTTAAAACACTTTTGTAGTTGGCTGATCGTCTCTGTTATTTACAATTCCTACAGTCCATTTCCAATACCTGCGTTCAGATCCATAATGCTGTTTCTGATGTGATCATGTGTTTAGAAATGGGATTTTTCTTGTCTGTGCCAGATAGAGTCCTTTGCAAAATCATGTTGGTGAGTTCATCTTAGAACACAACCTTCTGCCCTACTTTATCACTGGCTTTTCATGAGGCCTTCTTCTGAGAAGACTCCAATAGTAACACTTTTTGGAGGACAGCAGGAATATTTGGAGGATGTGTACTTCCATTTCTCTTTGCTCCTTTTCTAATAACAGCAACATTTTTTCAGTATTGAACTTTTATAGAAGCAACCTAGCAAAAGAGAGTACCTTTTCTCATTGTTTCTTCAGCCATTTACTTTCTATTTCTCTATTTCTTGCTGGCTATCAAACATCAGGTTCACATACCAAGCACACAATGACATCTCTCTCTCTCTTTCTCTCTCTGGGCTGAGAATTGACAAGCAAAATTACCTCCCCTTCAGAAACCAAACCAAACCAAAGCCTCTTTTGCAACAAACCAAAAGCTCAACTATCCATTACAGCACTGAAAGTAACAACGGGATTGAATACAGTCTCAGGAAACAGCTGACAGATAATTCAGATCTATTAACTTCAGGAATGTTCAATAGTATTTCAGCATCTTTTCTGCGAGATGAGACCACAGGAAACTTTCAGAGGAACGCTAGGGCAATTAGTATGCTTCCTGAGAGAAATAGTCTTGGCAGTTTATCACAATGGCTGTTGGCCTAGCTGTCTATATAATGGGCGACTATTTAAGAAGAGAGCTGGAAAGCACATCTATATGAGGAAGAACTGATCCTCTCTCTGTTCTTGAAAATCATATGGTTAACTAAGAAGCTTTATAAAATATTGAGGAACTTTGACAAAAAACATGTTTCTTTTCATTGGTTGCTTTTGTTGGAGAAACCGTGAGACATAAACAAACATAAAATGTGATCAAGTGATCTTTAGCTGGCAGCAATGGAAGGAATTCTTGGCTGATGCATTTACAGAAAGACCTTAAAATATTATTGCGCTAAATCTAAATGACTACAGGAATCCAGTATATTGTGAAAAGAAACTGGTGTATGCTGAGATGATAATGGGAAAGAAAGAAAGAAAGAAAGAAAAGAAAGAAAGAAAA